>NC_088334.1:41230000-41490000 GCF_036884655.1 Musa acuminata AAA Group
CTTTCTAAAGAGAGAGAGAGGCTTAAAGTGGAACTGTCACTACTGCAAGATATGCCCTGCCGTGCCCAAGTTTCAGGGTTGGCCTAACGTAGCCCTGAGCCCATCCCCATCAGTCTTGTGTTGGATCACAAATATCATTACTCATAAACATTAGATGTATTATGTAATAAATACTTATGTTACAAAATCACTGATGGTATTATTACAAATGCCTTGCTAGATCCATATTACACCAGCATTGCAAGTGAAAACAAATTTCCTGTTTTTTCTGTCATAGGCACCTTACTATTCAATGGCAAGATATGAACTCAAATACAACATCAACATAGAAGACAATGCCCAGACTAGAAAAGCGAGAAAGAATCTATAAACATAAGCTGAAGTATGATCACAAGCCTGCTGTTACCAGTCCATGCAAGGTGATGATACCGATCACAAGATTGTGGTCATCAACGACAGGCAAGAACTGCACAGCAGATGGTGGTGATTCCATCTTCTGCATCGCCTCCACTGCCATAGCATCTGGGCTGATTGTTCTTGGATTTCTGTTTGGCAAAAAAATTTATATCGAATTAGTTTCCATCTTTGCATCATGAAGCACAAAAGTGAGTAGATCTAAAAGCATACAATTCTTATGCAAGCAGCTAAATTTTGACATCATATGGCCAGAAGTTGCTCCATTGAAACATAGAAATCCACTTGATAGGTTGCCCAAAATCTATAACCATACAATCAGAGGCCACAGTGCAAAAGAAAATAGAACTATTATGACATGCGTGAGAAAACTTAGCTCTGAGAACACAACTCACCTCGTAGCATCTATGTCCACTTAAAAAATAGTGAAAAACCATAAAATAATCAATTAGAGTCTAGATGTAATACTTTACCTCCAGCTACAGTTAATATTTATTAACTACCCTATAATAATTGGGTAGCATTTCAAAGTTGCATATGTTATACCACTATATAAACCACATGAGTTTAGGGGTGTTTAGTTCTCTGTCAATTGATCGCCTGCGAGCCTTTATAGCAAGTTGCCGAGTTGCAAGTATTTGGTTGCCTGCAACTATGCTACTTATAGCATGTGTACTTGCAGCATGCAACTAAAGCCCTACATGTGGCATGTGGGCTTTAGGTTTGAAATACCACATATCACACTTGTTGACCGGCTGCAAGTTGAAATTGTCTTTGGATACCCTCTCCATTCTTTCACATGTTGCCTTCTCAACATTGTACCTCCCTCCGCTCTATATTAAACCATGAAACTGCCAACTCTTGTGCGAGCACTGGCCACCATCTTGTTTACCTTGGTTGCAATTACAGGTTTGCAATCATGCATGCAAGCACCCAAATAGTTGCACCTACAACTGTTAGTTGCATCATTTGCTTGTGTTTGCAACTTTATTTGCAGGCATTTCCAATTGCAAGCAACAGACCAAAACCTTTGTGAAACTTAAGGATGACCACCGCTATGTTCAAACTCCAAGATGCCCGCAAAATTACAATCTATCTGCTCAAGTGAAATAAGAGAGAATAGTTGCTAGCATACTCTCGTAAATGAGTTTATATGGTTGCATACTTTTCTTTTCATCCACTGTGGAGGAGTTCAGAAGGGTACAGGGCAGGTTAGTTATATGATGAGGTTCAAGCTCTTGCCGTTTCTGCTTGTACGAACTTGTCTGTTGAGGATACTTTGGGTGATTTGCTCTGCAGTCCGGTATTACTTTGTCATGGATGGGATGCACTTCTTTTTCTTGACAAAGGAATGAGACGCTGTATCTTAACTTTTCCTAGAAAAGATATATTAATCTAAATCTATGCTCTACCATAGTAGGATCAAAATGCAATGTGGCACAAACAGAATCTGTTTTGTTATCGTTTACCTATCGAATTGTTTTACACTCTTCTAAGGTTCGTTCTGATTATCAGACAATCTACAACAACGCATATGATATTAATGTCATCACCAGCTAAGATGATAATGGGAAGTATGAGCTTATTAAACAAAGTGGCTGAAATAAAAGCCTGTAATAAGTCATGCATATATAATTTGAACATCACAGCATTCATATGAATCAAGGTTGTTCAACTTGAACTGATATAATAACAGTCTGGTTGTTCAACTTACTAATTTCAGCTGCCAATATAAAGATTTGGGGGTTCATGTTAGATGACAAAATATTTAAGTCATGCCAGTTTGTCCCAAGATACACAAAAAGTTCATTTTCAATCAAGATGCCTATAACGATTGCATTAATGGTTTTGGGAAGTGTTTTTTTTTGGTTAGAGAAGTGTTACATTATTTAGGTGCTGCTAGGAACTGGGAACTATTGTGGCTTCTTAAAAGTACTTTTATAACACTGTTAAAAGTGTTTTTACATGCAGCTGTTATGTTAAGCACCTTGTCTTTCCTTTTTGGACTTAAAGAGATGGTTATTCATAGGTAAATGTTATGCCCATGCAAAATGGAACATCTGCGAATTTAGACTCTTCTAGGAGCAAATTGAATTCATAGATTCTACTCAAAATGAAATATTTAGATACCTGTTGCACATCTCACCAACTGTGAGATTGAAGATGGCAGCACCACTGGATTTGAGTGTGCGCCGAAGATCACCATCTGTAAAGGTTCCAATTAGATGCAACATTTCATCAACAACAAGAAGACATCCACATCCTTTGCTTGTCAACTCTGTTAACTGATCCATAATCATGTCCCCGTCCTTGCACAAAGGAAGCTCATTTTTCTTTTTCATGACATCCTTCACCTGCATAAGAATGGCTGAATAAGTATATGCTATATCTCTAGCTCTATAATTTCTTTTGGATGCTTTCATCCACCATTGCAATTGTCTTAAGTCATGCCGAGAGATTGCATCATCTACATATGCTCCAGCTAGAATTTCATGCAATAAGCTGTCCTTTTCTTTACCATGATTGTAAAAAAAAATACTGTGAGATGGAGGACTATTTTCAACGCATGTGAAAATCATTTAGGTATAAGCAAGATCAACGACTGTTATCCTTGACGAGTACATTCTATCACCAAAATACACTATATATACTATTGTCGCCAGGAAAATAAATCACAACAGCCCAAAGTCCTAAACAGAGGTTCAAAATACCAATTATTTAGTATATAAACCAGTGAAGTGTAAAATTCATCTACTTTTTACCTCTTAAATTATACTCCAAGTAGTAGGATCATTACCATTGCTAAAGTCTCGACTTGCTTCTGACTTAAGAACAGCAATGTGGAATGTTGACAATTGCATCATTCCTCGATACAATTGTGTGAAATGGGGTAACACAATTGAAAAGATGTAAGACTTTACCACATAAAGCAAACTGGCTACCAGAGTTTTCACACTAAAGTGGAAATATGTTATAACATTAGTTCATGATTTTATGACAGTCCTAAGCCTTCAATAGGAAGAAGACAAAGATACAATGCCATTTAAAAAACCTACAGGCAATCCTAAATGGAACAAACATTTATCAATGATCAGCAAAAGACAAGGTGCAGATACCACATGATTATGTTTACAAGGTACCCAAATTGACAACCTACATTGAAATTTCAAGACAGTAAATCGAGATCTGAGCCAAAAGTTAAGCAAATGAATGAAGCCCAGATCCATATTCATTCCCAAACTAGTGGTTAATAGTCCAATCCAATTCATCTAAACACAATGCACCTATTGGAATTTCTTCGGGAGAATCAATTTAAAATCTTTGCCGGATTTGGACAGTCTTCTTTCAAAAAAGAATCAATCTAATTAAAAGAACAACAAAATACCGTTCTTGAGATTTCAACGAACCTTAAAGATGAGGCTTTTCCCAATCTTTCCGGCAGGGTGGTTGGCCGCGTACTTCTCTTTGGTGAGCCTCCGGGCGGCCATAAGGGCGGCGATGACGGTGTCCCCGAACATCATCTGGATCGCCGCGGAGGTGACGGGGGCGAGACCAAAGGGGCAGAGCTCTCGCTGGAGGGGGAGATGGACATTGACGTCGCAGAGGGTGGCGAGTGGGTTGCCAGCGCCCTCGGCGGCAGAGGTGAGGGAGAGGAGGCGAGCGCCCTTAGCGCGGGCGCAGGGGACGAGGGCGAGAAGCTCCTGGGAGGAGCCGGACTTGGAAAGGAGGACGAGGAGGTCTCCGGGAAACACGGCACCCAAGTCTCCGTGAAGGGCGTCTACGGGGGGTAGGAAAGCAGAACGGGCAAAGCCGAGGGAAGCAAGGGTTTGGGCGAGCTTGTGGGCGACGATGCCGGACTTGCCGACTCCGGAGAAGAAAACGGCGCCGGGGGCGTCCAGGAGGGTTTGGGCGAAGTCCGACGCTTGGGCGAGGTCGAGGTGGTCGAAGAAATGCTCGAGGTTGCTGCGCTGCGCCCGGAACAGGTGGCCGAGCTCACCGGCGTCAATCTTTCCGGCCGATCCCGGCACGCCAAGAATCTGGGGCGGCAAAGATCCCATCTCTGGGTCTCTTCTGGTATCTCGCCGGAAACGAGGACGGGGATGGTGGAAATGGGGAGGGAAGAGAGCGCCGGGAGAAGTATTTATCGTACGTGGATGCCCGCACAGTAGCTATTATGTGCAGAAAGATTTGACAGACGAGGGGGAAACACTCGAGCGGACGAACAATCTGACCTCGTCACTTACCTGCCTTGTAATTGGCCAGTCTAAGCCTTCCAACATGGATTAAGATCCTAATTACGTCACTGTGTAAAATAAAGGTTCATTAGTGGGTAATCCCGAATCGGGGCTGATCGTAAGGTGGAAGTGCATTTTAAAGGTGTGCGATCATTCTCCCAAAATTGTTTGGAAACGGAGATACGATGCAGATCTTCTGCAATAAAAACTTGTAAGAGTCTTGTCAAATCCCACAGAGAAGTCTCCATATCCTGTGGTTCCCACTGGCTGCTTAAAGGGATATATGATTTCCATCGTACAATGCTTGGATAGGATTCCGACTACTTTGTCGGTCGCCTGCGGACAAAGTTTGCGACCCGGGAGACGACGTACTCTGCGGTGGCAAAACGCCGGACGAGGACTTTGTGTAGTAACACCTCGTCAACAAACCCGTCGCAGCGACCTGTCTCACGATTCGACAATCATAGAAAGCCAACGTGGGACCCAACAAAGTTGTGGCTTCGTGATGTGAGTCTATTGAGATGAATAGGGAACGTATTTTTTATTGTGGGGTTCTTGCCCATGTGGAGAGCGTGGTGATGAGGCCACCGACAGGTTCATTAGTCTTGTCTATTTACATGTACGATCGTTTTTCTACTTAAAAGTTGATAGTGACAGTATCGGGTTCGAATTTATGAAGAGAAACCTTATAGGAGGTCCAAAGGTCCGAAGTCTATGTTATTATTGGGGTTTGAACATGTTATAAATTGTTCAAATTAAGAAATAATTTTTTTTTTCAAAAAAATTATTTGAAAAGATAATTTTCTTTTTTATTATTTTGATAGTTATTTTTTAAAAATTATATTTTTTATGAAAAAAATCTATAAATAGGTATTTGAGAGTAAATTATTATAACATCTTTTTTATGCTCTTCTTTACTCTCCTCCCGGTGATTGAATTATACATTCTCTAATTCCTCTTTAGATTATTTATTATTTGCTTAATATATATGGTTTGTCATATCTACTAAAACTATTTACATTAAACCCATAACAATCTTATTGAGAAGATGGTGCAAATACCATTTTTAGGAAAGTGTTTATATATGTTTCAAGCCTAAATATATTACCTAGACTATTCTTGATCTTATGTTTGTTATTTATTTCCATAGTATTTTCATCTTCTTTATCATATTTTTTTAATAATCTAAAATATAATATTTTATGAGTTTATACAAATTCACCATGGAGGCCACAAATACCATCAAATTATTGAATCAAGATTTTATTCATTTGAATCGTTTTGATGGAACGAATTTTACCCGTTAGAAAGATAAGATAAGTTCATGTTAACTGCTTTGAAGATCTTCTATGTTGTTGATCTAAATCTACAATCAATTTTTGATCCAACTGATGATAACATTGATGAAGTCAAGGCTGAACAAAAGAAAAGAAATGAAGATGAAGTCATGTGTAGAGGACATATTCTCAATGCTCTTTCAGACCAACTTTATGATTTTTATACGGTGGAACCATCTGCAAAAGCAATTTGGAATACTTTGAAATTCAAATATCATGCCGAGGAAGAATGTAAAAAAAAAAAAAAAAATTCTTAATATTTTGATTACAAGTTTGTGGATAACAAGCTAATCTTAGCATAAGTGTATGAGTTGCAGTCATTATTAATCAACTGAAGGCTGAAAAAATCAAACTTCCTAAACCTTTTCAAGTAGGGGCTATAATAGCCAAGTTGCCTTCATCTTAGAAAGAGTTTAGGAAGAAGATTTTGTATAACTCCAAATGGTATCACTTTAGAGAAAATTCAAAAATATCTTTGAATCAAGGAGGAATTGAGGATGAGAGACAAGAGTGAAAACTCTTTTGGCAATATAAAATCAAATGTTGTGAATCGGCCTAAGAATTCCAACAAAGGTAAGCGAAACAAGGAGAATCATTTTGACCCCAAAAGGAATCAAAGAAAATTTAAGGAGTGGAGGTTGTTTTGTTTATGAAAAATCTGGTCATTTTGCTAGGGATTGTAGATTTAAAAAAGGCTAGAAACTGGAAGTTAACTCCATTGAGAGAGATGATAATATAATTGCTATGGTGAGCGAAGTGAATGTCATATTTGGTAAGGTTTCTGGTTGTTGGTATAATACTTGTGCTACCATCTATGTTTACTATGATAATGCACTTTTCAAGACTTACAAAAAAGTTTGTTCTAAGGTGATGGTAAGGGAAATGTGGAACTCACTTTCACTTCGAGAAAGAAAGTCACTCTTACTAATGTTCTTTATGTACTTGAGTAGAAATTTAGTGAGTAAGAATCTTCTTGGCAAATTTGGAATTAAATCTGTATTTGAATCCGGAAAATTAATTCTATCCCGTAATAAAACTTTTGTTGGAAAAGACTATTCCGCTAACGGAATGATCAAATTATCTATTGTTAGCAATGATTCTAAATTTAATAAAGATTTTATATTTATTTATATTATTGATTCTTATTCATTATGATATGATAGATTAGTACATTGGAACTAGCACCATTAGAAGAATGATTAAATATGACTTAATAAATTATTATTTTGATGATCTTAATAAATATAAAATTTATGTTAAATCAAAGATGATGAAGAAACCCTTCCAAAGTGTTTGAAAGATACACTAATTTGTTAAACTTAATACATTCTAATATATGTGAATTAAATTACATATTAACAAGAGGAGGTAATAGATATTTTATTACTTTTATAGATGATATGTCTAGATTCCCATACGTGTACCTATTGAAACATAAAAATAATATTTTTAATACTTTTAAGGCATATAAAGCAGAAGTTGAAAATCAATTATGGAAGAAAATTAAAGTTTTAAGAAGTGATTGAGGAGGAGAATACTTTCCTAATGAATTTAACTTGTTTTGTGAACAACATGATATAATTCATGAATGTTCAGCACCTAGAACACTTGAGCAAAATAGATTAGCAGAAAAAAAAATCGAACTTATCTAGAGATGATTAATGCTATATTGCTACATGTCATATTTTAAATATAATTCCCTTTAAAAAGAATAAGATCTCTCCATACGTAAGATAACCTAACATTGGTTATTTTAAAGTGTGGGGGTGTCTTGCATATTGTAAGAATAATAATCCTCAAAGGACAAAGTTGGAAACTAGAGGAATTAAATGTGCATTTATAGGTTATGCTTCAAATAGCAAAGCTTATAGACTTCTTCATTTAAAGTCTAATATCATAATAGAATCTCGAGATGTAGAGTTCTTTGAACATTTAATGACTTCAAATAATAATGTTCATACTCCAACTAGTGAGGAGTCACCAATAGAGACATCTCAAAAGGTTGGTGAGCAACTTAATATTCCTTTGATTGGATATCAATCAAGTTCACAAGAGATTGGAGAGCAATCTCATGGATTAAGAAGAAGCACTTGGGTACGAAAAGCAAAAACATTAAGATCGGATGAGATTAATTCTCAGAGTATTTCTTTTTACCTTGTAGAAGGAACTAATGAGAGTCTTAAAAACAATTCATCTTATTTTACAAATAGAAGATGATCCTAAAATGTTTAAAGAAGCTATGACATATCGTGATGTTACTTTTTGGAAAGATGCTATTAATGATGAGATAGATTCTATTATGTCAAACTACGCTTGGGAACTTATCGATTTACCTTTTGCCTCTAAACCTATTAGTTGTAGAAGGATATTTTGTAGGAAGTATCATACAAATGACACTCTCAAAACGTTCAAAGCAAGGTTAGTTGCTAAAGGATTTCGACAAAAAGAAGGAATAGATTATTTTGACACATATGCTCCTATGGCTAGGATCACATCTATTAGAATTATTTTTGTTTTAGCATCAATTTTTTATCTTATGTTCATCAAATAGATGTAAAAATGACATTCCTAAATGGAGACCTCAATGATGAGGTATATATGAAACAACTTGAATATTTTATTCTACCAGGAAATGAACATAAAGTGTGTAAACTTATTAAGTCATTGTATGGTTTAAAGCAGGCTCCAAAACAATGGCATAAGAAATTTGATGCAATAATTCTTTATAATGGATTTGTTCATAATATTGCAGATAAATGTGTTTATCTCAAAACTTGTGATGACTATATGGTGATAGTTTACCTTTATGTTGATGATATACTAATAATGAGCAACAACATAAAAGGTATTGTAGAAACAAAGAGGTTTCTATCTTCAACATTTAATATGAAAGATCTTGGGCAAGTTGATATTATACTATATATCAAGGTAAAAAGAAATAGTGGGGGATATGTTTTGAGTCAAACTCGTTACATAGAGAAAGTATTGGAGAAATTCAGTCACATAAAAATCAAAGAAGCAAATACCCCGTTTGATTTAAGTATCAAATTAGTCAAGAATGTTGGAAGAACAATGACTCAATTAGAATATTCAAATGCTATAAGAAGTCTTATGTATGCAACGGAGTGCACAAGATTATTTGTAGTTAGTAAATTGAGTAGATTTACTAGCAATCCAAATGTAGAGCATTAGAAGGCTATTGAAAGAGTTCTTGGGTACCTTAAATAAACCAAAGATTATGACCTACAATACTCAAAATTTTTTACCATTTTAGAAGGATATACTGACGCAAGTTAGATATCGAGTTTTGGAGATAACAAATCCACTACTGATTGGGTGTTTATCTTGGGAGGTGACGTTATTTCTTGGAAGAGCAAGAAACAAATGTGTATAACTCACTCAACTATGGAATCAGAATTTGTTATTCTAGCATATGCAGGAAAGGAGGTTGAATGGTTGATGGACTTTCTATTAGAAATTCCATTGACTTCTAAGAGAGTGAATTCAATTTCTATACTTTGTGATAGTCAAGCCACTTTAGCTCATGCGTATAGTGAAATATATAATGGAAAGGCAAGACATATAAGTCTTAGACATGATTATGTGAGAAAATTAATCAAGAGTGGGATTATTTCACTTGCATTTGTGAAAATAAGTGAGAATTTGGTTGATTCATTTACCAAATCTCTTACAAGAGAAGTTATAAGATCAACATCAAAATAGATGAGACTAAAACTCTTTGAATAAAAGATCCACCAATGATAGCAACTCTACTTAACATTATGAAATGAGCAATGAAGAGTTCAAAGGGTAAGAATAAGTCATTGATATGTGGAGAGGTTCAACACTTTGAAATATTTTACGAGTCCCATCTAAAGATATTAAAGTGCTGGTTGTCACCGAATGAGGGTTGAGTTAATTATACTCTTGATGAAGTTCAGTCAAGTTAGGACAAATATCTCAAAGAGTGACAAAGATACTATAAGAACTTTACCTATATGAATTTAGAAGTGGTGTCGTTTCGATTAAGAGTTGGAGTTTCTCTCATAAAAGTTCAAGAACTTGGATGAGCCTAAGGCCATATTAGGGCTGAGAGAGATTTTATGAGGAATACAAGGATATTGTATTTATGTGTGTGGTATCACTGATGTTATCATTAGGAATAACAAATTCAAAACTTTTATGCTATTTGGGATTTCGACTTCACTTTGTGATGTTTACACTAAGGTAATATTTAAATCGAAAGATATATTACTTTATTCATAAATACTATTTAATCATTAGAAAAAATTTTAAATTTGAACAAGTGAAGGATTGTTATAAATTGTTCAAATTAAAAAAAAATATTTTCAAAAAATTTATTTGAAAAGATGGTTTCCTTTTAGTTATTTTGGTAGTTATTTTTCAAAGATGGTGTCTTTTGTGAAAAATATCTATAAATAGGTATTTAAGAGTAAATTATCATGATATATGCACTTCTTTACTCTCCAAATAATTGAATTAGATATTCTCTAATTCTTTTTTGAAGATTCTTTATTGTTTGCTTAATATAGATCTTCTATTCTAAAGGCTCGTCATATCCACTAAAACTATTTACATTAAACCCATAGCAATCTCATTAAGAAGATACAAATATCATTTTTAGGAAAGTGTTTATATACGTTTCAAACATAAATATATTTCATAAAATATTCTAAATCTTGTGTTTGTTATTTGTTTCCATAATATTTTCATCCTCTTTTTTATCGTATTTTTCCAACTGGACACGTCTAAGCCCAACATACACATGCATTTGCTTGACCATATGCTCCAATTTGGTGATGCCTCATCGATGAGTGTGTTCTTTCTTCTCAGGGAAAGACTGTTGCTATCGACTTATGCATGCAACCTGAATGAACGTTGCGGAAGTCCATCTCCTTGACTTGTGGTTTGTTTCCAATCTAGACTGATAATACATCGCAGTCCGTATTGGAAAGTCAGGTTTCTATTCTATGAAAAGTCATGACCTGATTAGGTTTTGAAAGGAAGTTGACGACGTCTCTGATCATATTCCAAGGCATGACATTTCTAATCACTTTGATGTGGTGGTCGCTTTGACTGCTAAACACATCTCATATGTTTCTGCTAGTTTTGGCTACTGCTGCATCAGTTGTTTATGAATCTAAGTTGCAGAAGTTGTCCAAGAACACACAACTGATCGAGTTGTAGACTCTGGTGAAATAGATTCTAACGATGCATGATGATGAAAAGCTTCGAGGAGAAGGGAGTGACGATAGCAGCAGCGAGCGGCGGCGTGCGGAGGGAGGTACTCGGTGAGATGCACCGGAGGCACCAACCATGCAGTGCCTAGGTCGTGACAGGCAACCAGCTTGGTCGTCACCATCGTTGACCACTGCCCTTCACCAGGTTGCCGCCAGGTCACCATCGATCTCTCTCTGGAGAGGCCGTCTCCGCCGGTTCTTGTTGATGTTCTTCCTCTTCCTGTTGTTTCTATCAAAATTAATAATTAATTTTTTTTTGGAAAACGTGTCCTCTCTGTTAAAATAAAAAGATAAATGAGTTGTAGAAGAAGAAGTTGAATGTTATTGACATATCCTCCGTCTTTATATACAGGTTAGAAGGAGAAGTTTCCTCAACGGGTTAGAGGATTTCCCTCAACAGAGTAGAGAGATTTCCTCAACAGTTAGAGAAATCTCATCTACTTATCATGCCCCCGCAAGATGGTGCTATTATCAAGGAGGCCAATCTTGGACTGATGTAATGCAAACAGCTTACGAGCTATAGGCTTCGTAAGTGAGTCGGCCAATTGATCAGCTGTATGAACATGAGAAACACGGAGTTGACGGCGGACAACTTGATCATGTACAAAGTGGAAGTCAATAGCAATATGTTTCATGCGGGAGTGGAATACCGGATTAGCGCACAGATAGGTAGCTCCAATATTATCACAATATATTGTAGGAGTGGAATCGATGTTGAGTTCCTGGAGAAGATTCGTGATCCAATTGAGTTCTGCAGTGGTAGCGGCAATGGCACGGTATTCAGCTTCAGTTGTAGACCGGGCGACTGTCTTTTGCTTCTTAGAACTCCAACTGATTGGATGAGCACCAAGGAAGATAATATACCCCGATGTGGATGTTCTATCATCAAGGTTGCCCGCCCAATCAGCATCGGCAAATGCATGAAGACGAAGTGGAGAGTGTTTACGAAAAAAGAGTCCATGATTTAGAGTCCCTTTAAGATATCGTAGAAGTCTCTTGACCGCAGACCAGTGTAGAGTAGATGGTTGCTGCATAAACTGTGATAATTTGTTCACAGCAAATGAGATGTCTGGACGCGTGAGAGCTAAGTAT
The DNA here is from genome assembly GCF_036884655.1 of Musa acuminata AAA Group. Taxonomy (NCBI): domain Eukaryota; kingdom Viridiplantae; phylum Streptophyta; class Magnoliopsida; order Zingiberales; family Musaceae; genus Musa; species Musa acuminata. Next base: position 41,242,340 of record NC_088334.1, read on the forward strand.
TGTAAAGAGCCAACAACTTGGCGGTATTGAGTGGGTTCCGTAGCAGGACTTCCATCTGATAATTTGAGAGAACCGCTAGTAGAGATGGGGGTTGTAACTGCATTTGCATCCTGCATGTTTGTCTTTAATAACAAATCTTGAATGTACTTGCGTTGTGATAAAAGGAGACCGGAAGATGTGAAGGTAGCTTCGACGCCCAAAAAGTAGCTCAAGGGTCCGAGATCCTTAAGCGAGAATCGAGCTGCCAGCTGTTTGACGAACGCTTGGATGCTGGCGGGATTGTTGCTTGTGACAATAATATCATCCACATATACCAGAATATACATTGTGTTTCCATGATGATGTCGCAGAAACAACGAAGTGTCAGATTTGGAGTTAAGAAAGCCGACAGAAGTCAAAAATGAGCTAAGTTGAGTGTACCAAGCTCTCGGAGCCTGACGAAGTCCATAAATGGCTTTCCGAAGTTTGCAAACATGCTGTGGATACTGAGGATGAGTAAAACCGGGGGGTTGTTGCATAAAAACATCTTCAGATAGAGATCCCTGTAGAAAGGCATTATTAACATCCAATTGTCGTAATTGCCAGCCTTTAGTGGTAGCCAGACTCAAGATAAGCCGGATTGTAGTGGGTTTAACAACAGGACTAAACGTCTCAGTGAAATCAACTCCAGGTCGTTGATGGAACCCTTTGGCGACCAGGCGTGCCTTATATCGAGTAACTGAGCCATCTGGGTTCCGCTTAATTCTAAAGACCCACTTACACCCGATGATGTTTTGTGAAGGATGAAAAGGAATTAGATCCTCTTGGCGACAGCAGCATCGCCATGTGTTAGCCAAGCGGCCACAGTAGCACGCTGCCTCAAGCGGAGTCATTGAAGAAGCACCAAGACACGGATTCAGAGCCAGTGCTAACCGGTCTTGCTTTTCTTCGCCGGCCTTGCTCCCTCTCCTATTTGCTGCCTACAGCAGACACTCTCCGTCGCCGTCACGCAAGGAGGAAAACATTCTCTCCTCAATAGCAGTGAACGGCGAACAACGGTGTCTTCCTCGCTTCCCGGCCAGTAGCAGTCGCAACTGCTGCACCTTCCTCTTCCTTCTTCTTCGCCAGAAGGACAACGTGGTCCTTCAGCCCCACGTTGGGCAGCACCAGAGAAGACAGCAGCCGCCTCTTGCACTTCTCCGGCCAGTAGCTGTCGCAACTGCTGCATCTTCCTCTACCGCAGCAGCTTTCGCTGTCGTTTCCCTTTACACAACGGCGCCTCCTCAACGGCGGTGTCTTCCTCCTCAATAGCGACGAACGGCGAACGACGGTGTCTTTCTCGCGTCTTCCTCCTTCGCTGTCGCAGCCACTTCCCGGCCAGCAGCAGCCGCAACCGCTGCATCTTCCTTCCTCTATCGCAGCAGCTTTCATTGCCGCTTTTCTCTATACACCTAATTGCTACATATTTCTCTCACTGCAGTTTCCTTGAGTACTGCTGCAGATTTTTGCGGTTATTTTCCGGCGAACCGCAGTCTTGAGTACCGCTGTAGTTTTCGCAGCAATCTCCCGGCGAACTACAGTCCCTACAATCTGCAGCAGCAAGCAGCAATCCACAGCAGCTGCCAGCAGCTTTTGGCACTGTTGTAGATTGCTCAATCTGCTACAGCAAGCAATCTATAGCAGCAGCCCCCTCCCTCATTCTCCACCTTGTGTGACCTGAGTATCACACAAGGTTCGCTGCCTTCTTCTAAAAAAAAAAAAAAAAAAAAAAAAGAAGGAAAATGTCTTCGTTCACTTCTTCTGATGTTTCAGTTCCTGTAGGGACTCCCACTTCTTGTTCTTCTACAGGGCTTATCTCCATCAATGCTGCCACGCTAATCCCCTTTAAGTTATCAAAGGGTGGCAACTATGCGTCCTGGCGAGCTCAATTCTCTAATCTTTTATTTGGATATGATTTGTTAGGTTACGTTGATGGTTCTTTCAGTTGTCCTCTGGCCATGCTCAACATCCCCGGTGATCCTAATCCAGTACCCAATCCAGCTCACAAACTGTGGCTACGTCAAGATCGTCTCATTCTCCAAGCCATTCAAGCTTCAGTTGCTGGATCCGTTGCTCCCTTGATATCTTCATGTGTGACAGCTGCCGATGCATGGTCTAAACTGCAAACCACCCTGGCAAATCATTTGCGTACTCGCAAGCTCAGTCTTCTATCCAAGCTTATGGAGACAAAACAAGAGGGAAGTACTATCTCTGATTATTTACAACTTATCAAGGTTATCATCGATGACTTGGCCTTGATAGGTCATTTCCTATGTGATGAAGAGGTTGTCATTCATACCCTCAATGGTCTCGACACCGACTACAAAGAATTGGCTGCTGCAATTCGGGCACGCGACTCGCCAATCTCTTTTGAAGATCTCTATGATAAGTTGACTGACTACGAGATGTCTTTGAAGCGTGCGGACAAACTGCCTGGATCAACTGTCACAGCTCAAGTCAGTCACAAGTCTAAACGGAAGAACACTCGGTACTCACCGAACATCACCCAAGGTTTGGCTACTACGCCTCTTGATTCTGTGAGTTCCATGCAACACCCCTCCTATCCTCCTAGTCATCCCTTCTCGCAAAGTGGCGACTCCAGCCATCATCCGTCTTGGCGTCTTGCCCTACTGAGCCATCAGAGACGGGTCGTTTGCCAACTGTGTGACAAAGTCGGCCATTCCGCTAAAGTTTGCCGGTCTCGTCTTCGCCTCCCTACTCCGTCACACTGGCCACAGGCAAATCTCCTAACTACTCCGACACCTAGCCAGTCCAACTGGATTGTCGACTCTGGTGCCTCTCATCACATCACCGCTGATCTTCAGAATTTGTCTCTTCACAATCCCTATGGCGGCAATGAAGATATCATCATCGGTGATGGTAAAGGACTTTCTATAACTCATACTGGTTCCACAACGCTTAATTCTGACTCTAATACATTTACTCTCGATGATGTTTTATGCGCCCCTCATATTAAACGCAACCTCATTTCTGTTTCTCAATTTTGCAAACATAACAATACTTCCATTGAATTCTTTCCTGATTCATTTCTTGTTAAGGATTTGAGCACGGGGGCATCATTGGTCCAAGGCCCGAATAAAGACAACATTTATGAATGGTCGTCAGCCTCTCGAATGACCCAGCCCACTGTTCATTCTTCTGTTGCGGCTCCAGTTGATGTGTGGCATCGTCGGCTTGGCCATCCCTCACCCTTTATTCAGCAGAAATTATTATCTTGTCACTCTCTTCCTCTTTTTAAGTCCCCTAATTCTATGATGCATTGTGATGCTTGTCTTAGTAATAAGAGTCATCGGCAGCCTTTTGGTTCATCTTCAATTTCCTCCTCTAAACCTTTTGAAATTATATATACTGATGTTTGGGGTCCTACTCCAATCTTATCTTTTGATAAGTTTCGATTTTATGTTATTTTTGTAGATCACTTCTCCAAGTACACATGGATATATCCTCTTTCTCATAAATCTGACGTTTCTCGCGTTTTTTCCACTTTCCAGAAATTGGTCGAAAACTATTTTCAGTCTACCATTAAAACAGTCTACTCTGATACCATGTTAAAATAAAGAGATAAATGAGTTGTAGAAGAAGAAGTTGAATGTTATTGACATATCCTCCGTCTTTATATATAGGTTAGAAGGAGAAGTTTCCTCAACGGGTTAGAGGATTTCCCTCAACAGAGTAGAGAGATTTCCTCAACAGTTAGGGAAATTTCATCTACTTATCACTCTCATCTTAGAGATAGAACTTTATATAAACATATGTAAAGTTTCTTTACATGAAACCATATGTTTATATAAACTTTATATAGACATATGTAAAGTTTAAAACTTTGAAGTGTAATTATAATAAATCCCAATGATTGGATAATCAATACACATCATAGGAAATATATACAAAAGATTGACTGAAATTTTACTAAGATTTAATGCTGTAATTGCTGAGAATATACTAAATAGTTGCTGAAATTTTGACATCAGACTAGATTTAACATTGATGTCCGTGGTGAATCAACAAGCAACAATTTGTTAATTAAGAATTGATGTCGAGTTTTCATCAATGACATTAAAAATATCTATAGTTTGAAACTCTATTAGGGCATAAGGTAACATGATGATGTGATATCTCCAATATAGTGAACATCCACCTTTATGTGTTTTGGTTTTTTTTATGAAGCATAGGATGGATTAACAACAACTCTAATGGTACTCATGTTATCAACATATAAAGAAGTATGAGTTATTTGAGGAAAATCCAACTTAAAAAATAAGCATTTCAAAACATATTCTCTCATGTTAGAGATGAGCCTTTATCCAAACATGTGTAAATTTTCATTACAAGCAAACTTTTAAGTGCAATTACAGCAAATCCCAATGATTGGGTAATCAATACATACCATAGCAAATTTCTATACATATATACAAAAGATTAACTGAAATTTTGCCAAGATTTAATATTATAATTCCTAAGAATCTGCTAAATTTGGTTGAAATTTTGTCATCAGATTAGATTTGACAATTGCAACTTTAATATACTACTTCATATACATATACATATATATATATATATATATATATATATATATATATATATATATATATATATGAAGAAAAAGGTAAAATGCCTTGTACGTAGCTTTCTAATTCATGTTTCAGGAACATAACATCATAATATACACCACAAATGTGTTGTATTTAATTTTAAAATTTAAAACATTTTACTATTAGTTTTTGATGGTTATATATGAAAGAACGTGTTTCTTGGTTAAATGTTCTTTCATGATAATCTTTAGGGCACTTTTAGCATCTATAATCCTAATCAATTCAATGAAGAGATAAATATAATATTTCCTCTTATCTTACATATGTTTCTATTGCTAGATTCACGAAAGAGTCTAGTTAAGTTATTTAACGATCATGCTAAAAAAATAGATAATAATGGGGTGAAAATCTTTAAAAAAATCCGATATGTAAGGATGAGATTTCACCTTAAGACAATGTTTATGTGCCTTCAAATTCTATCTCGATTTTATCTTTATTTTTTATTTTATTTTTAAATTTTATTATTTTTTAATAAAAATATAAATATCGTACGTTTTACCCAACAAAATGCTCAATGGAATAGTGATTAATAAGTCAATATCTTTAAGGTTTTTCTTTTGGCTATAACAATCCAAGATGAATTATCAGTGACAAGGGAAGCTACTGGAGAAAGCATGAAATCCTCCAAACTCCTAATAAATACAAGAAAAGAATCTGAGTAGGGAGCTGCTATATGCCCATAAAGCATACATTTTGTACTTGGGTTAATCAATAAAATTAATTTTCTGTACTATGAAAACTTTTCATGGAGAAACAATTGACATTTTGGTGAAAACATTCTTGACATCTTTAATAGGCTCTCAAAACAAATTTAACATTCAGACAATTAAATTTTCAAATTTATGGAAAAAATTACAAGTCCTTGAAATTAATATTCTTCTTGGTTTCCAAAGTTCAAAACTTTTTTTTTTTTTGGAATAGGACATGAAGAAGAAAGAAATGCACTTACTAATGTTGTGTACTACAGTATAGATAATTAAATATTTGATGTGTGATAGTTGTGATGACATATCTAAACCATGCTAAACTTAAATGGTAGTAGGGATGAGATGATAGTGGAACTACTAAAACATGACTGTTCTTTTAACAATTAATATTCATTGCAATTATACATTCCTTTATGCAGCTTGTCTGGATTTGTACTGTGTTTAAATGTTAGTCATTGACCTTTGATAGAATCTATCAGTATTGAACTCCACCTAATTGGGTGGCGATGCTTTCCCCTTTATGAAAGGGAACTAAGCTCACCAATATTGTCCTATGAATCAAGTTCAAGTCCCTCTTCAGCATGGCACTTGCTCTGTCACCATTATGATGAGACCTACAAATGGCCCATTACATAAGTTTCATGTGATTTTGTCACAAGACATTTGTACAATGATATGACTTTATACAAGAAAATGCACAGTTATATTTTCCCATAAACAGGGCATGTGTCAACCATAGGTTCATGTGTCAAGGCACTTCCCATAGATTAGGGCATGTCCTAATCAAACAATCTAGATGTCCAATAACAATAGAAACCAAGGATAAGCCCTTTATGAAATTGTTATCCGACAAGAAAAATTAAGTAATTCATCTCTAATACCATAATTTAGTTACTTGATTTGATTTATAATTACTAATTGAACATATTACCTTTTAAAGCATTTTTGGATCATATGGTCTTGAGGTGAGGAGAGTGTAATACTACTTATGATATCGATACCATCGATCATAAAAAATTTTCTGAATCACCACTTAACTAAATTTGATGGTGATTACGGTTATGTCAAGTTAATCCTAGGATTATTCTCCTCTTGATGTGTTAAAGAATTTGAATTGAGAGTGCAACCCCTTCCCTCATTAAATGTCTTCTCTACGGACCATGAAACCAGCATTTGGTTGATGAGGGACCTAAGAATAATGGCAATCTGTGCAACACAGTAGAATAATGGCATATATTCTGATCCCACAGAACTGGAGAGTTGCAATTACAAGTACACTGAAGAGCCATCGCTCACCACATGGATGTGATTTAGGAGTAAAGTGTGTGCAATGGAAGATAGATAAGCTAGAAAAATCCAAAGAAACATACCAATATAAAAGCACTGATGGAGAATTGTTCTTCCTCAGATAATGCAAGATAAAATGCTATGCATGGACCATAGAAGAGAGCCTTGGCAAGACTTGATGCGTCGGAATGTGAGAGTGGAATAGGGTATTGATGCATGTTAGAGTAAGTCTATTATTTGCACTACTCCAAATAGGAGAAAGACATTTGCTTGGTCAACCATCAAGTATGTCAATCTTATATCACAGGATAGATGGAACTGATAGATATAGATTTACGATCATGTGATCATAGTTCATCTTCATCATTTAATCCTTATAAATTTTAAATAAATACAAATAGAAAAATTCATGTGAGAGTAATGTTCACATACTGATTACTAGTTGTACTAAAAAGCACTACAACAGCGACAACACAAACAAAATAGTAAATCCTGACTATTTGGGGAGTTAAGCTAAAAATTCAAAAACACACACTGCCATTTGTATTCATGCAGACCATTTTTCAAAGGACCTTATGGATAATACTAATTTGACAAATTGGACAACCATGTATACAATCTTTATTTGCAATGTACTGCACAGATTTCCGTCCTAAAGAAGTGCAACAAGCTTGGATTCATCGGACGAGAAGAAAGTTTTTATTACATTAGAATGCGGCAACATCACGCTTACAACTGAACCAGGGTGGAAGAGGAGTAGATCCATGACGTTAATGCATTGTCTACATTTAGCTCGACGGCACTAATGTTTGCACGAAGATAAAGGGAGGAAACGAGTAGAAGCTACAAGGAAAACAGATATGCAGTTACTGGACGTGGATGACAGACACGGGCATGAACACCTAAACCGCGAATTCCCGTTGGTTATGGCTTGTCATGGTGGTGCAGGGCCTGGTAAGTGGTGTACCCAGACGCCGGACTTTTGTCCCTCCCTCCATCCACCGCCGGCGACGACGATGCGGACGAATCGAGCTCGTCCCTGCCCTCCCATGGCAAGTGGCAGGGAATGTAGTGCGCGTTGGGGCAGAAGACCTTGGGGAGCTTCAGGAACCAGGCGCACTCCTCCGGCGACCTCTGGTGGGGCAGCCACGGAATGCAGTTCTTCCTCACGTCCAACACATTCGAATGGATCAAGCTGATGCAGCTGGGCGCCAAAGACGTGAAGTAGTTGTCGGAGAGGGAGAGGTTGACCAGGTTGCCGTACTTGGCCAGCCGGCACACCACGTCGGGCACCTCCCCGCAGAGCTGGTTCCCCGCCAGGTTGAGCTGCTCCACCTTCTCCAAGCACCCGAAGGAGAGGGGGATTGGGCCGGTGAGCTGGTTGGACCCGGCATCGAACACCGTGGCCTTCTTCAGCAGCCCCACCTCGAAGGGGAGGCAGCCGGAGAGCCGGTTGCCGAGGAACAGGATCTCGATCAGCGTCTCGCAAGCTTTGCCGATGGAGCTAGGGATGGGGCCGGTGAAGTCGTTGTAGGCGAAGGTGATGTAGGCGGCGGGGGTGCTGCCGAGGTTGTCGGGTATGTGCTGGTAGAACTTGTTGTTGTTGAGGAAGAGCACCTGGGTTTGGATGAGGAAGACGGAAGGCGGGAGGGGGCTGGCGAAGCCGTTGTAGCGGAGGTCGAGGAAGGAGAGGTTGACGAGGGGGAGCACGTTGACGGGGAATCCGCCGGAGAAGTCGTTGTTGCTGATGTCGAGCTCGTAGAAGAATGGAAGTGTACGGATGTACGGGACGGTGCCGCCTAAGTTGTTGGAGTTGGCATGGAAGAGCGCGAGGTCGGGGAGCTGGTCGACGAACCTTGAGACGGTTGGGGCCCCGAGCTTGAAGCCATTGAAGTCGACGGAGGCGATGGTTCGCATGTTTTTCCGGTTGGGCGGCGTCTCGCAGTAGAAGCCTTGGTAGCCATCGCCGTCGTTGTTGCATAACTTGAACCCGCGCCACGTGTCGGTCTTGTTCAAGGGATCGCAGGTGATGGTTCTCTTGAACCGCTGGATGACGAAATAGGCTCTGTACTGCAGGATGTTCTCGAAGTCGCAAGGCTGCGGCTGCTGCGGAGAAGAAGGAGGCATTCTGGGCTGAGCTTCCGGAGGCGGAGGCGGAGGCGGAGGCTCGCCGCCGATGCCGATGCCGATGCCAATCTCAAGGGCTTCCCTGTCACTTCTGCTGCTGCTGCTGCTGCTGCTGAGAGTGGGGATGAGCAGCAGCCCCGAGAAGAAGAGGAACAGTTGCATGGGCGAGAAGCAGAAGCTGCGTCGGCGATCCATGCCTTTCTTCTATCTCGCACTCTGTCAACGAAGCAACCGTCAGCACCACCTACTTATAAGACATCTCATTAACTCCTCGCTCGGAAAGCTAAATCTCAAGGCTTTTGCACTCTCCCATGTTACGATCTCTCTGGCATACGTGGAAGAATCGAAGGAGTGGGAGATGAATACAGACAGATACAGCTGGGAGATTTGGACGTCGTAATGGAGGTGTTTGTTCGGCAAATGAAATGATTGGAGAAGGGGAAAAGGCACAAGGGTGCCTCGAAATTATTGGTGGTTGAGCGATTGCAGTCATCACGGTTTTGTTGAGGAGGGACACATTGCTATTTAAACTATCTGCTGCAGAGCTGTTCTTCTTTTTCCTCCGCTAAGTCAAAAAATCTGCATGCAGGGAAACCTATTGATCTGCTTCGGCAAATAAGAACACATAACAAGGGGTGGGTGCATGGTTGGAGGCGGAAAAGGAGGATCGAGTCTTACCGTGTCGGTGACAACAATTCCGGTTGACCTCGAGGCTCGGGCATCCAACTGAGTGAGACGTCGACAGCCCCCGTGAGGCCGTGCTACTGGCCCGTCCTCTGTAGCTTGGCAGCGCGGCCGCTTGGCACTCATATAAGGCCGGAAGGACTAAGGAGGAGCACCGACGCTTTCACGTGGCGTAAACCAAGTGTGATACTTTTCGCAGGATACTTCCGATCGCTAGTGGTCTCCGCATGGTCGCCTCGTCCTCCATGATTTTTGTCTTTTGCTGAAACAGCAAGGCATGACATTTCCTAGCCTCGGAATCAGCTGAATCCCTGTAGTTATCCCCATACAGAATGTTCGAGCCATGTAAACATGATCTTATCTCGTCCTTCCGCACATCATGCCAATGCTAAATTAATTGGGAGGCTTAGCCAAACGATATTAATTGTTGCATTACAACATAATAGTTTTTGTCTCATCGTATGGTTTCTACTATCAAGATTTCTTGTACCAATTGTTGAATATTTGTATTGAGGGTATTTAAGATGTGATTATGTTATTATATAAAAAAAATTTAATGTTAGAAACTGAAATTAAATAACGATAGATCAAATCTATCATTATCTTTTAATTGCATCCAAAAATTTTGTATCTGATCTGTTGGCACACCAACGTGGAATCAAAAATCACATTGAGAATATCTATAATATAGACAATCACATGTAGAATATCTATAATATAGAGCAAAGGGTCAAGGACGACAATTAAAAAAATCCTTCTATGAACTGGTAAGAAATCATAGAATTAGATTTTCTTTCTATTTAATGATAACTATCATTATAATTTAATCAAATTTATAATATATCTTACCTAATTAGATAAGATCATATAATTTGATATTTTTCTACTTGACCCATTAATTAATAAGATATTAAAAAGTTTAATATCAAAATAAATAAAATATAAGTTTATTTAAAAATATTTTTACTTAATTATATTTTTTAAAAAATTAAAATACATTTTGTACATGACCATGAATTAAAAAAAACTAATAAGTCCAATAAACATAATAATACTATATTAAGTCTCACTAGTAATATGAGTCAAAACGATTGCATATCATCAATGTCATGCTCCCTTATGTATCTAATACTATTAGCTTTTCCTAATATAATCCATAATAACCTTATAATTTATCTTGTTAAAATAATTCTATTATTATATTTATAAATATAAATATAAACATGATAACAAATATTAATAACTATAATTAAGTAATAAAAATATCAATAATAGCCATACCTATGACTTACTTATAAGTCTCATTCTAAAAATATATTATTTAAATATTTTAGATAGTAAAGCTTTAGTAAATAAATCAATAATCGTCAAGGTGGTGCTTTGGTTCTCAATTGACACATATTATTTTTAAACTTTTTTTTTAACTGTTAAATACTTTATCTCAATATACTTGCAATTACTAGAATACTTGTCATTCTTATAGAATAAAACTACTATAGTATTATTATAAAATATCTTCGGTAGCTTAGCAATTGAGTTGATCATATCAAGTTTTAATCGCAACCATAAAGCATGAATTGTGGTCTTAAAGCATATCATAAATTTAGTTTCCATTGTTAATGATATAAAGTAATTGCTTTACACTTTTCGAAATATCCTCTCCGACTAACATAAATCTAAATCATGAAGTAGATTTCTTATTATGGAGGTAATTTATAAAATTAGCATATGAATATTCCATCATTTTAAGCTAATCCAATATCTTGTATGTGAGCATGTAATATTTTATTATAGTGTTTGAATTTCACACACATAGAAGTACTACTAGCATTTTAGTTGAAACACAATAATATATTTATATTATTCTTAATTCATGATATGATTTATGATGTCTATGCTTCATAAATATGATAAATGACATGCTCATGTTTTCGACATTTAAGATTGAAGTATATGCTTTCCAAAAATATCATTCTAAATGTCCTACATAGTATTGGTTTAACATGCATAATAATGTTTACATTAAGTAAAGAGCAAAAGGTCAAAGTGTATTAGTGGACTTAAATATGAGGTTAATTTATGATAATAACCATGTATATAGTAACTAGAAGGTATAATTGGATTTTAATTGGTCTTAAATAAATGTGAAGGCTCGAATGAGTTTGAACATAACTAAAGAAAATTTAAGTTTTAAACCTTGTGTATACGAAGGATAATAAGCTAATTGGACATAAATAGAGTAATAAAAAATGAAATAAAGATGCAAATCAAAGAGGAGTGTTATACTAAATATTGAGATATATAAGTAAAATTAAAGGATATGTTTAGATAAAAAATATATCTTTATGGTATCAAAGTAAACTCAATTAAGGTTGCTACAATATTAAAATTATATTAATAAAAAAAAGAAAGAAAAAGAAAAACTTGAAATAAGACCTAATGTGATTGAATCCTAAACCTCAAGTTAACCTCTTAAAAATCTCAATCTTATTTTGGTATCATCCTCTTTACTAACTTGATAGCCCATGACCCTTTCTTTTTTTCTATAGTCATTCTCTTAGCGTTTTTCATAGAGACCATGGAACCTCATCTTTAATGAATATTGAGAAAAAAAAATTCAACTCTTCCTTTACTATACTTAGAGTTTCAGGTTTATAGATTATAAGTAAATCTTTCTAGCTACTTTGAGGTAACATAGATTTTAAATTTATCTATAATTTTTTTGCTATGTTTTGGATGACTTTAATTTGAGGTAACATAGATTTTACTATTCTTCATGGTTTGAAGGCCTTTGGGATAACTTTAATTTGAGATTAGTGCAGTTATTATATTCCTAATTTGAGATATTTAAAATCTCTTATTTTCTAAAAAAGAGATTCTATTTGGATTGAATTATCTCTTAGGGATATGATTAATCTCTAGCATTTTGATATATTGTAAAAGGCTCCCTTAGGGTTCTTGTGATTTAGAATTTTATGAATACCATCTCTATACACTAAGATATGAGTTTTATAAACTTAAATAGTCCTAACATAGTTTCAACATTATAGAATATGCATTAGTTATTGAATTGGGAGATTAGTTTATCCTCTAAATGATCTTGTTTTAAGTTAAAGTTTGGTATGTACTTAATTTTATATATTTCCTAGTTAACTAAAAGTTTCATGATAATTCAAGATTGTTTGATCAGCTAGAATATTAAAGTAAAATTTGATCATAGAATTATACAATAGTTTAGTTGATGCTAGCTAGTTTATTTGATTATAGTGTGAATTATTAGAAAATTTGATGGTAGAATCTAGATAAATTTTTTAGGTTAATTATAATTTATTTTATGAGAAATTTTATCAAATTTTTCTATGAATTATTATAATAAATTATTATAAATTAATGATTCAAGAGGTATGATTCTTAATTAATATATCTCATGACCCTATCATCCTAATTTGATATGTGTATCGCACCTTACCACACTCAATCATTAAAAATATGATCTTTCCTTTACATATCAATTCCTATAAATATATTTCATAAGGTTACACACCTAGCTTTCCGTTTCCTTTTCTATGAATCCTTCAGTTTATTCTATATAGGTTTTCTTATATAGATCTCTATTTAGAAATATTACATTCACATCAATTTGATATAACTCAAAATCATAATGAATTACTAATGTCATAACGATCGTTAATAAGTTCTTTTTATAAACTAAAGAAAATAACTTGTTATAGTCGATATTTTAATTTTGAGAAAAAAATTTGGATCACAAGTCTAACTCTATATCATTCTTTATTGCGTCTTAAATTATATTTTGTTTTAAGGATCCATTTGTAACTAACTCTTTTATAATTATTAAGTAATTCAATGAGTTCTCAAACGCTATTATAGTATATTGATTTGTAACTCTTCTTTCATCGTATCATACCACTTTTTAGAATCTCTACTTTATATGGCTTGTAAAAATAATAAACGATTTCTTTTCATCCCTATATTATAATTTGATTCATGTAGATATACTATATAATTATCAAAAATGATATATCTCCTTTTCTTTTGAGATTTTCTTAAAACTATCAATTGTCGTTGTTTTACAATATCATTAGCCATGATATCAATATCACGTGGAAGTTCATTAATGTTATTTTATTATTTATCCTTATTAATTCTTTCAATGATACGAGAAATACTAATCTCTCGAATAGGAAATGATAAAGGAGTATCAATATGTATCTCTTTGATATCAAAATGGATCCTTCAAGATTTTTCACTCCCACTGATTTTATCATTTTCTAGAAATATTATATTATTATATTCTATTATCCTCATATTATAATTAAGGTAATAAAAACTATATCACTTGGATTTTTCTGGATAATCAATAAAATATCCAAAAATAGTTCTTGGATCCAATTTTTTTTAATGTCGATTGAAGACTCTTAATTTTACAAAACAATCCTAAATATGTAGATGTCTCAAATTAGATTTTCTACCGATCCATAACTTGAATGGAGTTGAGGGAACTAACTTACTAGAAATTTTGTTTAAGATATAGATAGTTATCGTAAGAGATTCATTGCACATTGACTTAGGTACAAAAGAATAACTTTTATGTTTCTACTCATATCTATAAGAGTATAATTTCACATTTAACAATATCATTTTATTATGGTATACTTGGTAAAGTATACTAAGTATAAATATCTTGCTTTTCTAAGAATCTAATAAAAAGATTAGCATTCTAATCGGATTCATCATGTTTCTCATAAAATAGATCTAGCAATTTTAACTTTTCTATCTAATTATCTCTTAATCTCATTTATGTACATTTCAAGAGTGTCAATAACTTTAGACTGAAAGAGAAAATATAAAATAATTCACAGATATCAATATGAATAATCTCAATGAATTTTTTACTTCTTGTGATTTTTTTTTATATGCTTAGTTTGCTTTTCCTCAACGCAATCTATGCAAACATCAAAATCAACAAAATATAAATCTCTTAAAATATTATGCTTCACTAATCTTTTAATTCTTTCCTTGAGTATATGCTATAAATGTTTATGTTATAATATAGAAGATCTTTCATAATTGAAACTATGCTTAATCCAACATTTGATTATAGGGTTATTAATGTCTTTACAAACATAATATTTAAACTAATTCTATATAAATCATCATATAAAATTTTAAAATATTTTTTTATTAAATCATAAAATATATTGAGTTTATCATTACTAAAGATAATATCCTAACTTATCAATTCTAGATAGAGAAAGTAAATTTTTAGAAATAGTAGAACATAGCATGTGTCAGTAGTAGGATCCATCAGATGACTTGTTTGATAATTCCTCACTTTTGCTTTGAGATGATTCCTCGTAATGATGAATCTTTTATATTTTTTTAGGTTTTAGGTTGAAAAAAATCTCTACATATGTAATATAAGTTGAAACACTAAAATCAATCTACTAAGCATTAGAAATAACTTTTGTAATGTTTAATTTAAAACATACAAATGTTAAGTATATACCTCTTTTTTTTTTCGAACTAAGTCATATGTCATTTCTTATGGTAAAAGCACTTTACTTTGAAAGCTTGTTTTCATTAATCTGCTTAACATTTTCAAACCTGACAAATTTATTTAGCAAATGATGATTTAACCTTCTTTTATTATTATCGACTCCTTGGGTAATAGTTAAAATATTATAAGATCTTTTCTATCTCAATCTTAATTCTTTTTAAACACATATACTAGTCAGTTTATTCAAGTCTCACTTATTCTTATTTATTTTATAGTGAATCTTGAATGGGTTAAACTAAGGAAGAGAACTAAAAATGAACTGCAAAAAAAAAAAAACTCATCAATATTCATGCCTAATGCTTTAAGCTTTGTAGTCTTATTAGTTATATTAAGGATGTGATCTTGAATCTCTTGAGTTCTATCATACTGAACTGTAATCAATTTTTCTTTTAATGTATTAGCTAATGACTTATTAATATATTTAAATTTATCTATAATAGTTCTTAAGTATTCATATGCACTAGTTGTAAGTGATAATAAAGTTTTTATGTTATTTATAATTATCATTCTTATAAATGTTGAACTAAGCCTATTAATTCTTTCTCAAACATTCATTTCGTTGATTTGTTTCACAGTACTTTCATCAATCAAGTCTATGGGCCTTTCAATAAGCAATACTAAGTTAATATCTAATATGCATAGTGTAAATTATAAATGCTCTAATAATTTCAAATAATTTAAACTAAAGAGTATAATGATACTAGAAGCATATGAGTGTATAAAAGAAAGTGTCATCGTAAAATATAAAATAACATTTGATATCATCCATATTTCACCTTTGAATAAAATATTGATATATACAATGTCCACTCAAAATTATTATTTGTAGATGGTTGATACCATCATTATATAGAATAGTATTGTTATTATTGAGTATACAATCTTAAATTATAAAATATCCAAAATAGTATTACCCTATCCATCATGTAATTATTCGAAGTATATTCTCACTTAGAATTATCAAATATCCTAAAAATATCCTAATTATATGTACCATTGTGAATATTATTTTCTCAATATCATTTAGGATTAATTTCTTAATTAATCTAGTAAATTATTTATTTAAGCCACTCTAGTAATTACAATACCAGTTCAGTAATATAAAATATAAATATCCTATAAATGATAAAATATATTATAATTTATATCTCATAAGCATGCCATTATAGGTTACCTCGACAATCGATAAAACTTAGAGACATATAATATAAATAATATTTCCTGAGTATTATTTAATCTAATTTATGTTAAAACAGTTTAATAATAATAAAATAATAATCATAATAATTATTAAATATTAATTAGCATAAATAAAAACTTATATGATAATTGTATTCATGATAAAATATAAATGGTCTTTATGTAAAAAATAAATATCAATTCATATTTGATGTACATATGAATAACTAAACAAATACCCAAAAATAATAATTATAATTTAATTATCATATACAATAATAGGTTATATGAGAAAATTATAAAAGAAAACCATAATTTATATTTTTTTATATAAAATCTTATATTAGACTAGTTAATCCTATTTAATTGGGTAGGCTCAAATTTTGACCAAACATTAGCCTAAGTAAGTCAAAAGTTAATCAAAATTTGACTTTCTCATCAAAACTTAATTGATCGAATCTAAATCCAATCATGTAGTCAAAATATAATCATCAAAATATTTGATTAAATAAATAAATTATATTGATCAATTTATATTTGAGGACACAAGTTAAAAAATTTTAATTTCTCAGGGGTAAAACTATAATTTTATTAGGATACACAATAGAATTATATAGTTTTTAAAGGACAAACCTATGAAAGGATATATATTAGAATTAAAAAAGATTTATAATAATAAAACTATAATTTCAAATTTAAAACCATAATTTCCCTTTCGCTGCATGAGACATATAGCTGTCGTGGTGTGTGGTCACCACCTATGCACTACTTACTGTCTACATGGTAGTAGTACTTATATTGTCGACCGAATATCTCTTTGATCGTAATGCAGTGTTGTGTTATCGTGCCCACGTGCGACTATGTGCACATGTTGCCTGATGCCCCCCATAGTCGCCACGGTATGGTTGTATACACGCATCACCTAGCGATCCTCACAATTGTCATGGCACGTCTATGCACATGCTTCTGACTAATGTAATCGCTAGTTTTTTTATATCTAATTGATGCCGACGCAACCAGTAGATGCTATTCAGTCATTATAGGGTTGCCACACCCTATGATGCTTCCATTCCATATGCAAACACTACTTGTAATTGGGTTGGCAATTATCGAAAGCCATAGCCCTTAATAATATTATTGTCGACAGTCGATAGTAGTTTATCAATCAAATATAAAGAACTTTACGTAAGCAGGTGATAGGATGGACTAAATAGAAAAGTGGATCGACAATACACACGGATCATTCAAGAATCATAAATCAAAATCGAATAATACATTTTCGCAAGTGAAGGGTGCTAATAAACATATCTAAGATATTTAATTTTAAAACATGACTCTGATACAAATTATAAGCATAAAAATTATGATTATACTACTATTATAAAAAAAATTTAATATCAAAAATTAAAATTAAATAACAATAAATTAGATTTATGATTTATACCTTTCGATGCCATTTAGAAATCCTTTATTTGATCTATAGGTGTATCATCGTTAGATTCAAAAGTTACAGCAACATTAATATAGGAGGAGAACTAGTCTTATTTTCTCTTCTTATTTTTTATAGGACTGTATAAATGATGGATTAAAGATTAAGAAAGATTAAGAATATATATAATCTTGGTATATCGTCGTCATAGAACATGTACTTTTCCAAATAGTCTATGATGATAATTAAAAAAATTCTTTTCATCAAAATGTTCTAATAAAAAATATATTATAATTAATTATTTATTAATCAATAATTATTATCAAAATTAAATTAAATTTATAATATATATTATCTAATTAAATAAGATAACATTGTTATCTATCGAGGCGTCGTCCTAATGGACGCATTGCTGTCGCAGCAGATTCCGACATGTCATTGGCAATACGAAGATTCATCTTCATCAATTTCATAGGCAAAACGGTGATTGCAGAGAGAGCCATTAGGCAATCTAAAAAGAAGTCCAGAGGCTGCCAAAGAATAACTCCAGTCGAAGACTTTTGACTTTAATGCGTTCTGCCATTCGTGGTATTTCACCTGTTAAACTATTCCCATAGCTTTGTTCGATGGTGACAGAACAAAGAGCTTGATATGATCCATCAAACACATGTGATTATGAAGAAGAAAGGTGTCGTATGATTAGCTTCCTATCCAACACTGATTCCAGAATGCATAAGAGACTGTGGCAGGGCCCAATCGCAGAAGACGGACTCATTGCAGGCATCTTTTGATCGAGTAAGTGCAGAGCTCTCAGAGCCCGGTTTTCTGGGAGGGTCTCAGTGAGAACGACAAATCTTTTCCCTCACCATGTAAACAAGGATCATACCACCGTCTTCCATTTTAATTAGATAGTGTTAATGTCAACTATGCCACATAAAAGCTCATCCGATCTAATTCAGACATCTAATCCCCAAAGAGAACTGATAGGTACCTGAATTTTGTTAAACTCAAACCTAAATCATAAATCATATTTATGATTTTAATCTTATTTATTTAATAAGATTAATTTTAATCTTATTTGTTTTTAATATGAGATTAATCGATAATTTTATCACGATCCAATTTGATCGAATAATCGATCTATCAATTTCGTTGAATTTAAATCACTAATCGAAATGATTAAATTAAAATTTATATAAATACATTCATCAAATCCACATAAATCAAATGTAAAATTAATCAAGGTATTAATTCATAAATAAAACTTAAATTCAAGAATTAGTGATTAAATTAAATTTGATGCACTTAGATTAAATTCAATCTTAATCTTAAAAGTCTTTTTTAGAAGAACAATTGGCACTTTGATGTCACAACACACAACAAACAAGAGAAACTAATTTGCCCGGGTCAAAAGATTAAGAACATCCACATTTAGCAATCCCCGACAAAAAACCTAAACAATTGGACAACCACCGTTGAGGTTCCAAATTCTCTTCTCTCCTTCCCTCCCTCCCTCCATCCCTGCACTCCTCCCCTTGAATCGTCCAAGCCAACCATCGACGAAGACAAATAAGAAGGGAGGCCATCGATGGCCACTCCTTTCCTTTCCTCCCCTCTCCTTGTCATGTCACCCGACTATATAAACTAAGCACAAGAAATAGCTCGTAGATATGGAGACAGAGATGCAACAGGTTATCATATCCAAACCCCTGCAAGGCCACCGCCAGTTCGACGCCCACCGTGACCACTACCGCTACACGAGCCTCCGGGACATCCTCCTCCTCCACCGCTACCGCCCCGCCTTCTGCTTCTTCTCCTCCTCCCACGCCTCCGCCGGCAGAAGCCGCCATCCCCCCCGCGGCTTCGACTCCTCGGCCATCTACATCCGGAACCGGCTGGTGAACCACGCGGCGTCCGCGTACCTGCAGCCGGTGGCGATCGTGGCCGACCGCAACCAGAACTGCATCACCAGGATTTGGTGGCGCCTTCGGCAGCGGCCGCGGGGCTGGCACGCGTGCATGCGCGACCCCTTCGAGCAGTGCATCGGGTTCGTGGCGCGGTCGGTTAGCCATGCCCTCGCCTGCATCGTCGGCCACCTCGGTCGGGTTTGCGCATGGGGGAGGACCTCGCCGACCTGACGACGCTGCAAGTCCACGTACGCTCTCATGCATTAGAATTAACGTGCCAAAACTAATCCTCGTTCTCTACTTGTATGTTTGTGTTGGATGTAATAGTTGCGGTGTGGACTTTGTGATGGTTTAATTCTGTATGCTTCTGTAAATTATAAAGAAATACACATTAATATATGCATTACATATCAGCTTTTGATCGTTCATAGGTTTATTTAATTTAATCTTTTCTATAGAATGTTCAACATTATTGTAATGAAGGGGTTCATAGATAAACATGGTTTTTCCTTTGTGATAAAGGATTGATGAGACTGTTAGATTGGAAGTGATTGTGATGAAATAATTTTTTTCCTTAGTCATCAATACCTTTTCTTTTTTTTTTCTTTTTCTTCTTCTCTATCATCCCAACTCTATGAATTATCCAAACATATCATTTTTCAGAATATTTTTCAACAGGTTTTAGAAGAAAAGATAAGAATCCTGAAAGAATGAAGGGATGGATATGCAAATCTCCTAAGCAGTAGGACAACAAAAGAGAAGAAGGTATATATGCATCACATATGACATAAAACATGTTAACATGCTGAAATTATATCTTGCTATTGCAACCATTAATTATGTAGTATTCACCATGTTTCTCAAGTATTTTGCAGTACCAAAACATAAAAAGGGACTATAGAAAGAATTAGCAAAACTTTATGGCATGGTGAGTGCTCCACCATTCAACTAGCAAATGCTGAAACCAGCCACTGTAGCAGCAGTGCAAGGATAACCAAGTGAAGCAATACAAAGACAGAGTCATCAAAGGCTGCAATCCATTGTGTTTGTATAGTTCTTGCAGCGAAGCTGGAAAAACGCCTGGTCATCAACAGTTGATGTTACTCTTTTCGAAGCAAACAAGTTGCAGGAACGATCGAGAACTATCTAAAATTCATATACACAGACCTCTCTGGCACGCTTTGGTGCCATTTCATCTACTAGTTTTGGTCTGCATCAACCGATGATGAATCGTGCTTCTCTTTGTCATGATAAATGTGACTAGTCCACGATGGCATGCTCTTCCTTGAAATTTTCATCCCAAACATATCTTGATCGATCGCCATCATTTCAGATGGAAGCTCAGGAGGTGAATCGATCCATGGAGTTTGCTTTGCAGCAACCGTGATTTCCAGAGCAGAATCTATTGCCCATCTGCGTGCACAAAGAAGCAAAGTCAATGTAATATGACCTAAATTGAATAGCAAAGGATCATTCTGCCCTGCATAAGATAATATGATCAAGATGACGAGAAAAAGGTGATCTCCGGTGAGACGAATAAAATGAAACATATGTTTTGTGATTCACAGGGTTATAGACTTCTCATTCAATACCTTTATGGCATTTTTGATAAATTATCTTATTCTGTCAGCAGCGAAGTTGGATATCGCTGAATCCAAACCGATGCTCTTGCTCTTGTGGTGCAAGAAATAAAGACCTCACTAATGACATAACACCCTCAGAAGATCACTTTCACTCTCATGTTAATTATAATGTCCTAATATACTCTCTTGCTGCTAAAGACCTTTCATACATTACTTGCGACGACCATATGAATCAACAGCATTGTTATGAATCTATCTAATGATAGATTAATCTAGCAGAACTATCACAGAACAAAAATGTGGTTTAATCTGCTTGAGGTATGCAGTATGGAAGCAGAAATTTGTCGCCACAGAATCCCACCGACACATGAAGAATCCTGTTTCCTAGTACAGTCTGATCTCGTGAAGGCTGTAAAATGATCCTGTTGAAGCATTGGTCATGTCTTCCCCATGCCCGAACCATCCCACCCCATAATTCCTTTGGTTACTACAAGACTACTGATCTTGCAATAGATAGAAAAACAAAAGATGCTCCGACAAACTCATACAAAGATACAGAGAACAAATTCCTAAGCAACACAGTTTTATGTGCAAGCAGTAATCAGATTAGAAGCACCACAAACTAGTCCTAGTAGAAGTGCGTTAAGAATCAAAAATGTAGTTTCATCTTTCATGTGCCAAAACATTGCAGAGAGTCACAAACAAAGGTTCGATCTAGCAATGCAGAACTGTAAAAGTGTGGAAGGATAGTAATGATAACCATCAGAAGAAAGCTGAAGCTTCAGAGAACATGTTTGTATTAGTATCTGGCTTCTCATGGAGAGGATGATTAGAAGCAGAGGTTTCGTGAACTCACCCTGGTGGGAACTTGCTGTCGTAGCGAGCTTCGACGCGGAGCCACCAGAGCAGGGCCTTCTTCCCGCAATTCCCCAGAGGCTCGACGAAGGAGGCATCCTTCAGCAGAGCCAGCGGATTCTCGATCTCCTCCCCGTCCTCGCCCACCGCATCGAGATCCCGAACCCAATCGGGCTTCCCCTCAGCCTCCCTCCACAGCAACCTCGAGTTGAGCACGAACCCGGCCCACTCCATCTTCGCCGCCCGCATGGTCTTGCCCGCGCCGACGAACGCGGCGCCCGTGTGCGGCAGAGCATTGTAGGTGTGCCACCCGACCAGGTCGCCGGAGGAGTTGCAGGCCGGGCCTTGGATGGGCACAGGAGAGTTCCCCTCCTTGTCCTCCTCCTCGCTCAGCTCCGGGTCGCCGACCGCCTCGGTTCGCCCCGAGTGGGCTAGGATTCCGATAGAGACCGCGCCCATCCACTTCACCTTCTGCGCCTCGTCGAACAGGTCGACGCTATGCACGTTGCTGTCGTCCGCGAACACCACGATCCCGTCCATTCTCCTCTCCCCCACCACTCTGTTTCCAGGAAAACCAAATCAAGAACCAATATTTTGACAGAATTCCAGACCAAGATCCAATCTTTACTGTTGGATTTGGGATGACTTGAAGGGAGAATCGTTGGACCTGAGGGCGCGGAGGCGCATCCGGGCTTCGGTGAGGCGGCGGTCGGGCCAGTTGTCAGGTACGAGCTCGGGAAAGCGGATGTGGAGGTAAGGGAGTCCGGAGCGGGCGAGGAAGGCGGCTGTGTCGTTGGAGGGGACGCCGGTGGGGGCGGCCTCGACAACGAGCCAGGTGAGCGGGTAGGGAACGAGAAGAAGGGTGTGGAGGAGGCCGGTGAGGTGGAGCGCCTGGAAGGTGCGGACGTAGGTCGGGGTGACGACGATGAGCGGGCGGGGCGGCGTCCGCACGCCGTGCTGCAGCCGCTGCTCCCGCTGCACCCGCTCGATGATCCAGTGCGCCCGCACCACCTCCTCCGGGTCCGGGTGCGGCCACCGCCGGATGTGGATCCCGTGCCGGCCCACCACCACGCGGCTCCGCGTCTTGTTGGCCACCGCGAGGGACGCCTCCGCCAGAGGAGGAGGCGGGGGCGGGGTGGGGAGAGAGAGGGCCAACGTCTCGGTGCGGGTAGTGGTGGTCGTAGTGGTGGTGGTGGTGGTGGTCATGGTGGTGGTGGTGGTGTGGAGGATGGGGGCGGAGGTGAAGACAGTTGCTGTGGAGGAGGTCGTGAAGGTGGAAGGGGAGGAGAAGAGCAAGAAGAAGACAAGGCGGGAGCAGCGGAAGCCGAGGACGAGGCTGATGATGCAGCAGAGGCCGTGGAGGACGATCCAGAACAGGGCGGATGGCGAGCGGAGGATGCCGTCGGTCTGCGCTGCGCCGCCACCAGCATCCAGGGGCCGGTAACCGCCGCCGCTTCCGCGGCGGCTGATCTGATTCTGAAGCAAAGACATCTTCATATCCGTCGCCTCCTCCCCTCTCCTCCTCCTCCTCCTGGGTTCTGCGAGTTAGAAGAAGTACGTAGAGCAGCGGAGGCAAGGAAGGTTGAGGTGCAAATAATGATCCTTATAATAATATAGTTGGTAACTTGAGAGGTGTCGCATTAAATTACTCGATGAAATGGAGATGGGAAAAGAAAGGATGATGGGACAGTAATGGAGAGAAGATTTGGTGGAAGGCAGGAAGCCAAGAGGAGAGGTGGGGACTATGAGTCGCGAGGGTGGAGCCGTCTCGAAGAAGAGAGGAGCAGTGGAATGCTTTGGATTGAAGCGAGTAGGAGTAGGCGGGGGAAGAGAGCCATCATGGAGGCGTAGGTTGGGGGGCGAGAGAGTTGGTGGGGGCTTGCCGATGGTACAGCAACAGGTCAGGAGGCTTCCTTTGCTGTCGGGGACACGGTGAAATGGGATTTGGTGGCTGCGTCCGGATCGCTCAGATGGAGGTTGACTTTGACTTGCCTTAACGCGCCTTTTCATCTTTCACACATACCACCACCATGTGCCACGTGCCATTTTGTCTTCTAGTAGTGTTGAGCGAGGAGAGACGGACAATTACATAAGAGCTTGATCTTTATTTAAGAGGTTCATCACTAATAATACATCCAAAATTATTAGTTTTCAAATGCTATCTCATACAATTCTGATGCTTCTCCGGATGATCTTTTTCTTTCTTTCACGAGCATATATTATGATCGTATGAAGTCGAGCATCCTCCAAGCCTTGGGGTTTAGGGTTGAAGTGATTCAGTAAGATTTGCAATAAAAAACGAGGTACATTTAGTAACACTCCTTTAATGCTTAACTCAATAACTGAACTGATTATGAACCCAATATGATATTGAATCGATGTTTTGATCGATATATGATGTGATATGTCATATTCCATTATCAATAAATAAAACTTAAATATGGTCCGAAGAGATGTGATATTCGATATCTATGGAATGAGTAACAACACCCGAGTCAACTATTTATTTATTTGACTTAAATATCATCTCAGCAAAATTTTCTAGTTTGACTTGATCGAACAAGTCAAATTGCATGCACACTCGATTGTCAAATTTATTGGACTGCGAACAACTATAGAATTGAGAACATTCTATAATCTCTTCTAAATGAAGTTTAGGTGAAAACCTAGTGCATACACTTGACCACAGCAAAAAAATAAATGTTAGCTCACCTGTCTTGATCGACCCACCAACTATTCATGTGATACTTCTCTCGTACATCCACACCTATGGAGATTAAGGTACCCATCAATCAATTCTAGATGAGACTGACTTGAAATATAGATATCCTATTGAGTAATTAGATTTCCTAAAGATATATCATATCAACCATTATAATACATGAAATAAATGTTGGAGAGGTAAGCCGTCCTCGTCTCACAAAGAAATGAGGGTCGGTGGCTGTCCCGTCGACGTGCTCAATTATTCCAAGCCAACTTGTTGTCAAAAGCCACTGTGAAGTTGATTGCTTTTTGTTGTTACAAGCAATAATAGTTCCACACACAACATCAATGTTGATGCCATTTATAGAACCATATTTTCACTTAAAATAATTTTAAAAAATATATATGATCTGATTTCTAGGTCTTAGATCTGTTCCTTTTTTTAGCATTCCAAAATCATATTAATGCCTACAATCAATAACTGTCAAAAATCTGATTTCTGGATAACTATAATGGACACACATACCAAAGGAGATCTAATGTGAACCAAAAAGACAAATAAGACATACATGTGGATTCTTGCCATGAAGTTTCCTACAGACATTTGCTGCTGCTTGCTAACCATGTGGAAGTCAGATTAGTGGGCTCATAGATTTCAAACACCAGTGGATTAGGGTTTGAGTCCCGCAAAACATGTGTGATGATTCCCTGGAACTGTCTGGACTTCATTGTCTACTGATGCAACTATTTCACACCTTCCATCATCAATGGAATGGCATCCATCAAGATTCTGTAATCAGAACAATCCAATAAAAAATTGACATTCCCCAATAATTGGAAGTGATGTGGATTTAAATGGCCACATCAACGAAGATTGAAGCACAATCATGTGTCATGCTCTGTGCTTTGATGTGTTCAGCATCACTATGTCAATGAACTTGGACTGAGAACAAGCAAGGCATATGGGAATTGCACAGCTCTAAGCAGCACAAAACAAGACAGATTAAAAGTTGGTGTTCCATCAATGAACAGACTCTTCAATAGAACTGATTTGGAGAGTCTACGAAGAGGTTCTCACTTCTCCATAGCTTTCAGTGGCTGCTATGTCCTAACCACTTAAAAGAGTACACCTGAGATCAGGATAAAACTCAAAATCTAGAAATTTGCAGTGATGTGGAAGCAAAATGTCAAAGGTCAGCAGCAGGAACATTATCTACTACTCCTACAAAATGAAATAAATGCTGGACATAGAATCAGATGCCACAATCAAGAATTGAATTATTGAAAAGGGACTTCACATCAATTTTAATATAAAAAATTCTCCGGTGTAGCTCCCAAGAAATCATTTCCAGATGAAATATGATCAAACATATCATTCAACTACTTTGTAAGAAAAATAATGACTGATATTACCAGGCAAAATCAACAAGTCTGGACTTCCATAGTAGCTTCACGGCAGGGCCTTTAATGGCGTTTTGCTTCGATGAAAGTGAACCATAAAAAAACTGCACTCTTGGTGAAAGTGATTTAAGCTCCTGTATTTGGTTCATCAAATTAGATTGAAACTTGAAAATGAAATAATAAAAGACCCACAATTCGAAGAAAGTTTTGCATTCATTTACGGAAGAAAAAGAAAAGAAAATTAGCTATTTGGTTTGAGGAACTTCACTTTGTTGTCTTTGGCATATTATCAAACAAACATACGCTTCAGGCCAAAATCAAGTTTCAAGGAACTTGGGCTTCAAGAACTATTAATAGACATGTGGTGACTAGAAATTTCACTGACCGACTAGATATCAAATTGTAAAGAAAACTATAACCATGTTATACTGCACACAAATTACTTAAAAGGCTACCAAATGAGTCTGATGTATAAATCTAATATCTTTGAACATCCAGAATTAGGATCAGAACTGGAGCATATTTAGATCTATAACAGTTTTCTGTGTTCCTACTTCAGTAGGATTTCATATTGCTGTTTTCATGAAATTCCTAATTGTCCAAAGCAGGTCGCTCTTCCAATAAACATCATCTAGGAAACTTAAAACAACACTATGTCAACTTCTATAGAAGGTTTCAGCTATGGAACTAACAAGGAAGAGGAAATGCATGCACATTGTTCTACCATTCAAGAATTTAAAAGAATCTAAAGAAATGTTCATATGAGTATCGTGGTGTCATCTGTATGATCTGTGGATATAATAAATACTGTTCCAGATTGTAAAGTCTTTCTTTTCCTTCATGAATCAGAAATGTTCTAACCAGATTCCTTTCTGGTTCTTCCAGCGATAGCTTACCCTGTCCTTGGTTCTCTCTTTTTCTCAGCTGGACCGTTGAAGAAAGCACAGCCAGCCAGCAGAAATTATAAATTTCATCTTAATTGTGTTCCCTATTGGTCAAAAATCAAAACTCTGCCAAATGCTACTTATTCAAGGAAATCAAAATTATTTGAGATAGCAGGTATTGAGCTCTATCAACAGATAAGTAAGCTCATTAACGTTTATAAGTGCATAGGTATGTCTTTGTATTGTTTATTTGACTTCTTAATTCAGACCTTTAATTTGTACATGTCCAAGTACCCAAAAAATCATTTCATACTTGGAAAAAAAAATTAAAACTGACTTGATCATGCAGGTACATGACACCTCCAGACAACAACATGAAGAAGAAATATTAAACATGTCATAACAATCTGCACTGATTACAACTCCGAGAAATATATTGATTATTAGGTAATGGATGTCGACCCTGGTATCACAAGTTAAGCTGGTAAACAAACAAAAGAAATTCAAAATATGTGCAGTTCAACACTCACAAAAAGGTATGTGCCACTTCTACACATCACCCTCTTCTAGCAAAGATTCTAAGCAAGTAGAAAGGTAACAACCTATGTACAAAGGATCATTCTGTCCTTTCCGAAAGACATATTATTGAAATTCTTCCACCAGAAGTGATCATCTACAAGAGAATGAAAAAGATGTTTGCAAAAATGTATAGAAATGATAAAAGAAGTGTGACAAGTACACTTACTTAGCAAAGAAAGGAAAACATGTCGATGATCTTGATGAGAGAAGTTAGTGATGTTGGGATGGATGGGTTGGACTTGGTTGTATATGCCTACTCCTCAACTCATCGATTTCAATATCTCGATGACATCATGAGCAGCATGTTCTTCGATATTAGGAGCATGTTGATGACGACGACCAGCCACGGTAACCTTTGCTCTGATACCAATTTGTCTCTCCATCCCATCATCAGTTAGCCAGCATAAATGCTGAAGAGAATTGTCACTCCTACTTGACTATTTTCTGCCAACAGATGATAAGAAGCTCCTCATGCTCGAGGTTAGAGAGTGGATCCATCGTTGCTGCTTGAGGGAAGATCTAACGTCACAATGTGTTCGGTGAGAGACGCAAGCTCTTCGATCCCACTTTCCTGCATCCCACCCTCGCTCATGCTCACATCCGGTTCCTGCAGCGTGACTGCATCCAGGCTGACAGCAAATGACCCTCCCCTGGCGGCCATTAACCACTCCACACCTTCCCAGGTCACTCGCGGGCACCTCTTCATCCTAACATTTATCAAGCTGGGGCAACCTCGGGCGAGAGCCTCCAGCCCACGGTCAGAGACAGGGCACCCTTTGATGCACAACTTCTTCAGAGCCGTGCACTTGGTGGCAATGTGCGCGATCTCAGCGTCGCCAATTGTCTTACAGCCGCACAGCGCCAAGCGCTCGAGACTGCGGCAGCTGCTCACAATGTGCTCGATTATTAGAGCCGTTGGGTTGATCCCGACCAGAACAAGCTCCTGCAACTGGGGGCAACCCCTGGCGATCGCCATGAGGCCGTAGTCGCCGATCCGGTTCGTTCTCCACCCATCGATGCGGATCTTGCGGAGCATGCAGCAGTTATCGGCGATGGCGGCGACCCCGGCGTCGGTGCATTCGGGGGTCTTGACGAGGTGGAGCGCCTCCAAGGCCAGGCAGGAGGTGAGGGCGACAAGGCCGCGGTCGGCGACCTGGAGCTTCTCGAGGTGGACCTCAGCGAGTTTGGGAACCCGTCCGGCGATCTTCTGAAGGACTGGATCCCATTCGCCGGAGCAGCGTATGATCTTGAGGGTTCTGAGGCTAGGGGAGCCGGCGATTACCGAGGTGAAGCACTGGGCGTTGTATAGATCCTTGAGGCAGAGGGAGCGGAGGGCAGAGGAGGCCGGGAAACAGACGGCCTGGGGGACCGCGTCGGCGAGACCTCGCAGGCGCTTGAAGGAGAGGTCCTCGAGGAAGGGGCAGCCTCGGAGGACGGCGTCGATACCGGCAGGGCCGAAGGAGCAGGAAGAGCAAGCGAAGCGGCGGAGGGCGGGGCAGTGAGAGGCGAGGGCGGACATGCCGAGGTCGGTGACGCGGTGGCAGGCCCGGAGCTTGAGGTGGGCAAGGGCGGGACATCGGCGGGCGATGAGGTCGAGGGCGTCATCGCCGATGCTGTCGGAGAAGCGATCGCAGCGGAGGGAGAGGCTGGAGACGGCGTCGAAGCGGGCTAAGAGGGCGGGGGCGGCCTCAAGAAGGGGGGCACGGGCGTCGAGGACGAGGCGGCAGCGGCTTCGGGCCTCGACGGCGAGCCAGCGGCGGCAGACGAGGGCGCAGCGGTTGCGGTCGCGGGGGCCGAGGGAGCCGACCACGAGGGCCAGGCAGTCGTCGGGAAGGTCCAGCGTGTGGTCTCGTTGCGGACGGGAGGTTGGCATGGCGCAGAGTCTGAAAGAGAGATCGGAGGAGCTTAATGTGGATACTTAAAAAGGAGCCCCCTATAAAATGGAAGGATATATGCGCTAATATCAACATTTGAATGAATGGATAGAGAAGGAATGTGCAAACTACTACTCATCTTTAATAGGGGATATGTATATATAGATTTCCCAAAAATAAATAAGAATCGGTATGACCGACCGAGTCTTGTGGCGGAAATCACATCAGAACTCCGATAGATACAGAGTCAGTACGAGACCGTTCGACTCTGAAATCACTGTTTGAGATATAATGTAACTGAAATCCAAATTAGGAGTTTATTTTTAGGATTAATTGATTTGATTAAGATGATCACTTATAGTCTGATGTTAAGGTAAATCATTATTTGATAATCTGTCACTTAATAATAATTAGGTAACTCAGCATAATAGTTCTCTACATTAATCATTATCTCAATTCAATAATTGGATAATCATTTCGGTGCCTAATCTTTTTTTTTTCTTTTAATCCTGTACTAATTTTAAGTATCGAAGAAATTTTATTAGGTATGTTTACGATATAATTTTACTTATCTTCCCGATTTTATATGAGCATCTTTATCGTACACCCCCAAAATAATATTAAAAAGGTATGAATCTATCTTAAATCATAAAAATTATGATTCATTCATAATTCAAACTCAGAATTCAAGATAATATTTAAGGACACTAAGAGCATTAAATTCTCAGTCACATCTATAAAACCTGTGTAGTTTTTTAATCATTCAAAATGTCACTCCTAACTTTAAAAAATCTAAAACTAACTCAAAAATTATTAATAATCACATATAAACCCACAAGAGTAAAAATTTATATAATCACAAAATCAATCATTTATCGTAAATTCATAACAATATAAAACTTCAAAACTTAATATTCTAAACTATATAAGAAGAACACACATCAATTCAAATTTGTTTAAAAATACACTATAAGCAAAGTATACTTTTATAATAATATATGTTAAATCATCAAAGACTTCAAAAAAAAAAACTTCTTACAGTCTACTATCTCAACCCAATCCCTAACATCACAATAAATAACAAGCTAATTTTAAAATTTTATATAGTAATAGGGTGAGTAATAAAACTAAACAAGTGACTAAAATATCTATAACAAAAAAGATGATAAATCATATGAACTTAAAATCAAAGTGTAAGACATGGATATAAGAATCATATATGTCATTTTATTAGATATAAGAATTATAGATGTCATTTTACTAGATAGAAAGGATCATAGATGTCATCTTGTTACGTAAAAAGCAACATATAAACTACTCAATATATTGATACAAATTATTAGCTCGAGTTATATTTGACATTTCTATTGATTTGTTCGTAACAATAAAGTAAAGCGTATTTATGAGTATATCCATGGAGTATTGAGAAGCATAAAGAATACTTATGAGCATATCAATAAAGTAAAGAGCATTAAGTAAAATATATTTATAAGCATATCAAGAACAAATCTGAAACATAAGTTTAAATGTCACATTTCATTCATTTTATTCCTATCCAAAGAGTACATAGAAACATATATGAAGTGAGATCATAACACATCATGATCTATCTTTTTTTAGATAATCATTAATATTCGTCTCCATCATCTAGAAACTCTATCTATTCATGGATGACTTAGGTAACACTCAATTGATAGAAGAATTTTTCTTAAAATCAAGTTCAAAAAGTAAAAATAAGAATAGATAAATTTAGAAATAAATTTATTTTGATAGAATATGTGATATTTAGATATTTAGAAATCAAGTTCAATGGAGGCATATTGTATGAGATATTTAGATAATAAATTATACTCTAATTTACTCAAACAAGATAGTATTTGAACGATATATGAGCTTATTTTCAAATAAAGTATGTTTTTTACAAATTGAAACTAACTATAGAGATTACAAATAATTTTATGTAAAAATATTAGAGAAATATTTTCTTTATTTTACAGAATCCAAATGATTAAAAGAAATAAATATTTGAGTAGGCAATTGTATTTTAAATCATTCAAGTAAGATATTAAAAAAAGATATAAGAGTCTTACTTTCTAAAAAAATAAGTTTATCCTAAATCAAAATTTTATAATTAAAATATTATAGTTAAAACAAGATAGATAGGGTAGAATTTTTAAAAATCTAGATTAGCAAATTTATAACTCAAATAGGGTTCATGCCATTAGAAAAAAGAAAACCCTACAAATTGCTCATAAATAAAAGGAAATCAAGAATAAAAATCTCTATATAATGGGTTAGAACACTTATCTTAGAAAAATTTAATCCCAAAGGTGATTAATTGGTCCAAAATCTTAAGCCAAAACAACAATCTCCTTCCTCTCCTTCAATTCCTCTTTCCTTCTCATCTCTAGTCCAAGATGAGTTACAATAAAGTTCTCATTTGATAAGTTTTCTTTACTTTTTTCTCTAATTAATTAGGTTTAATTAATACAAAAATGACAAACTGACAAACATACCTAAGGAATCACATGTCATTAATAGAGCAAATAAAAGTAGCATAATCTTTAGGTTATCTAATGACATATGTCCCTTTTTTCCATATTTGGTTTTCTTGAAGAATAAAGTGGAAATGAAATTGAAACCTGATTTTTAGATTTTAAAGGATGAGTTTTAGTACTTATAGATTTGTGAAAAGGATTTATATTAAATTAAAAAAAAAGGAGAAAAGATGAAGGACATGTATCACTAACTAGTTTAAGGATTGTACCACTTGTTCTATTCATGACATATATGTTTTCTTGATATATGCTTATCGTTTTATCATCTTTGTGTTAGCTAAATCAAAACAATTAGAAGAGAAAACCGGAGAAAACTAATCAAATAAGAACCTTGCTACAACTCAACTTGAACTAGAACAGAGAAGGAAGAGGTATTGTTTTGACTTAAGGTTCTGGATCAATTCATTATTCTTGAGATTAGATTTTTTAAAGACAAGTGTTACAACCTATCCTATAGAGATTTTTATCCTTGATAAAAACAGGTGATAAATGATTGATTTTATGATTTTATAAATTTTTAGGTGATGATTAATGATTTTTGGGTTGAGCTTGGATTTTATAAAGTTATAGAGTGATATTTTGAATGATTAAAAACAGTAAAGATTTTATAGATATGTATGAGAATTGAATGTTCTTAGGATAAACCTAAGTGAACTCCCATATGATTTGATGTCTCTTCACATAGGACTATTCAAAACTGACGTAATCAATAGCATCACGTAAAATATTGATGATGTCATCGGCCGTCGACAATATTTCCAACTCATGTCTTATTTTTCACATGCCAATAATATGATAATCTCATCAACATACCATCCAAGTTGAAAAATAGATTAACGGAGATAAATAAAAGGTAGACATACGTACATAAAGAAAAAAAAATCATCAAACCACTACTATCCTTTTACTCGTGAAAGAAAGAAGCACTCACAATAAAATTTGACGTGTTGTGCCCTTCGTATAAATCGGACGAAACAGGAAACACGATTACCACCAATTCAAGCGACGGAGGGTACTTCACCTTGACGAAGATATGCCTTGTTTCCATGTTCCTCGTCTTGGACGAGACAAGATATCTCCTAGTCAGGTTTAAGTGATGCAACACAAGCGTTTAATGGATCCTAATATGGGGCAAAATTTGAGGATAATCTAATCTATCATTCCTGCTCTTGACGATTCTCCATCACTTTCACATGCATGTTTCAAGAAGCCAAATATTATACGATAGAATCATTAATATTTAAAACCTTAAAGTACGTCTCTTGATCGTATCAACTAAGACTAGCCTCAATGATCAATAATTGTACTGTTGGGAGGAGGATTCTTCTGTACTTGTCCTTGTCATCGGATGGGTGGGCGGCTGACAACCGCCGGGCCAAGGGGATGGGCATTAGGGCATCACGGGAAGCTTATACGAGATCCATACGATGAGCAACTGACGGCTAAGATGGAGGCATTGGCCCGGACACCGATATATCAGATAAAAACACCCAGAAAAGGAAGAATCTCGTGGCTGATACTCTGTCGGCTGGAGAATCTAGACTTGCCTGCACACAAGATTTTACCTTAGGTAAGAAAGGGAACGACTAGATTCCCCCACCCCCGATCCGTGGAAGGCGCTCTCTCTCTCTCTTTCCCCCCACAACTTGGGGAGCTTCTTCCCACCTCTCTAAACTCCAGCTATGGAAGCCCTTCACGTCCGCCCCGCCCTCTATAAATAGCCCGCCCTTGCAGCCTCGATGGCGCCATCGTAGAAGAACCAGGAGAGGTAGAGGAGATGGGGAGCTGGGCAATCGCCGTCCATGGAGGTGCTGGCGTCGACCCCTGCCTGCCCGCGGTACGGCAGGAGGAGGCTCGAAGGGTGCTGTCGCGGTGCCTCAACTTGGGCGCCGGCGCCCTGCAGGCCGGCCTTACCGCCGTGGACGTGGTGGAGATGGTGGTCCGGGAGCTGGAGACCGACCCAGTGTTCAACTCCGGCCGTGGGTCCGCGCTGACCCGGCGGGGCACGGTGGAGATGGAGGCCAGCATCATGGACGGCCGCGGCCGCCGCTGCGGCGCCGTCTCCGGCCTCTCCACCGTCAAGAACCCCGTCTCCCTCGCCCGCCTCGTCATGGACCGCTCCCCCCACTCCTACCTCGCCTTCGACGGCGCCGAGGACTTCGCCCGTGAACAGGTCCTCCATCTCTCTACCACCCTTTTCATGCTGACAACACGATCTCGACTGTTGGATTCCAATCAAACGGCCGACATCAATCTCTCTGTGTAGCGTAACTCGATCTTGACCGTCCGATTTCAATCACAAACATAACCACATCGGTACAGAATCATTCAGCGTATATTGCTGAGATGGAATCTGCACGATGAGCGGTGTCGCTCAACCGTGACAGATACGGAGGCGCACGAGTCCAAATCACGAGGACGGGGCATGCAAACCTGCACCACTCGATGCCTGTGCGACCCAACCGAACGCCTTTGTCCGCGTTCGGCACACCCCGAAATGGACCCGGGATTCCATGCGCCTCTTGGCACGCGCCAGAGATTCCATTGGAATCTTGACGTGGTGAAGAAAACACTGGCCTGAAACTCGTGGTTGTCGGCTTGTTGAATCTGATCTGCTACTTTTGCAGGGTGTTGAAATGGTGGATAACAGCTACTTTATCACCGAGGAGAATGTGAGCATGTTGAAGCTGGCGAAGGAGGCCAACAGTATCATGGTATTTGTTACATGCGCACGATCACATCTCAGAAGCGAACACCGTGCTAATTGATGTGCTCTACGTGGAACAGTTCGATTACAGAGTGCCGATCCCCGGCGTGGATAGTTGCAGCGCCATCGCGGGACTGATGGGGGCGAAGGCGGAGGGCGGTCTGCAGATGAACGGCCTGCCGATCAACATGTACGCGCCGGAGACGGTGGGCTGCGTGGTGGTGGACAACAACGGGTGGTGCGCCGCCGCGACGTCCACCGGCGGGCTGATGAACAAGATGAGCGGCCGCATCGGGGACTCGCCCCTGATCGGCTCCGGCACCTACGCCTGCGACGTCTGCGCCGTGTCGTGCACCGGCGAGGGCGAGGCCATCATCCGCAGCACTCTGGCGAGGGACGTGGCGGCGCTGATGGAGTACAAGGGGCTGAGCCTACAGGAGGCGGTGGACTACGCCATCAAGGAGAGGCTGGACGAGGGCAAGGCCGGGCTCATCGCCGTGTCGAGAAATGGGGAGGTGGCGTATGGATTCAACACGGTTGGCATGTTTAGAGGATCTGCAACACAGGATGGGTTCATGGAGGTGGGCATATGGTAGCCGCCCGCCTCTCTGTTTCTATCTCTTCCCCAATGTCCCTGGAGAAATGCTAATTGATCTGCGTCTGTGCTGCTTGGGGGCATGATGATAACTAGACAATAAAGGTTCTTCTCCATGGTTGCGTATGTCCTATGGTGACAGTTTGTTGGATGGATTCATATTCCGGATGCAAAACAATCAACAACCACTACCTAAAAAGCCGGAGAAAATGAGTGCACAAGTGTGGAACTCATGGCAATCGTACGATGATGATTGTCCCACGTACCAACCCAGCACACTTTCTATATAAAATTGGAGGAAGACGAAGCGTTCACGTTTGTTCATCACTCTGTACATTGGTACGTGCAGAATCCAACCTGTGCCAATAACCAAACCGAGTTACATGAACAAACAGCCTGACTTAATATTGAAAAAATCCTAATCGGGAAGAAATGCCAAACATATGGAACTGACAGACAATGAAACGGTGGTAACATCATCATTAATTTTTTTACATTATCTGATCCTCAAATCAAATCATATCTAATCAATTAACATTATTAATATAGGATATTATTTTTTATTAATATTATTATAAAAAATATAATTAATGTCCCGATCAATTTGACGTGATGTAGACTCGTGTGTATAGATTTATTTTAATTGTTTTCAAGAATAAAACGTGGAACTACTAATATGTCACATGCATAAAAATTGAGATATTTCTATACTTAATCCTTATTTTTTATTATTTTAAAGATGAATTTTTATATATAAGTCATAAAAGAACTTATTTTTTAAGTGGTCAAAAAGTAATCCTTATTTTTTATTATTTTGAAGATGAATTTTTATATATAGTCATAGGGACAAAATATTCCATGAAATATTTTATCAGGACGCAATAAGAGGAGGATAACTTACAACCGCTTACCTCGCATCATTATCCATATGGGCAAATAAGTGAAGAGATGGCCTTTGTCTTCTTTTTATAGCTTGGACATCATATTAAAATCACATGTTAGATGATGATTGATTGACGATGTCCTTCCGATCATTTATCCCCTCCTCCGAAGGTATGTTTCGAGGGCTTTTGCAAGAGGGATTCAAAGTGTGACATCTAGTTTATCTGACACATTAAACTTATGCATCTTCAATTAATTCTTTGACTTTATGCATTACGCACCCAACCTACGCCTTGAATCGATGACCTCTGTCCCTCGGCAAGAGGTCGTTCCTCCTCAATGTGAACCTAACTCTCCTTCGGGTGTGAAAGTGAACAATAATGGGGCTCGGTTTCCTGACTTCCATAGCTCCTGGTCATCATTGTCTTGGTCATCTCCTTAAACCTCCAACCTTGTGGAAGAGGTAGCTATACTCCATGGAGTCGAACATTTCCCTCTTGAAGCTCCACATAATCTCATCGTCAAGGCCATGGTTGCTGATGGCAAAGATAGCTTTGACCACCTCTAGAGAGCAGCAAGGTGCGATAACAATAAGAGCCATAATATCATGCATCGAAGAGGGGTCAGTTTTCCAACCTCCATGCCGGTAACGAGGGGGGAGGTATTGAATCCCGAATTTTGGTGATAAAACTGATTAATGAGTTTAGTGGACTAATATAATTTTTAGATAAGTGATGTATAAAATACTTTGATCATGGACTCAAAGTAAGAGAATCAAACATTGTGCCAGGAACATTATCACATTAAAAAATTAGACGTCAAATTAGAGAATTGGTTGATATACCAGAGATCATACTTCATGTTATAGGTTCGAGCATTGTGCCAAAAGGATCAGATATTATGTTAGA
Source organism: Musa acuminata AAA Group (assembly GCF_036884655.1). NCBI lineage: Eukaryota > Viridiplantae > Streptophyta > Magnoliopsida > Zingiberales > Musaceae > Musa > Musa acuminata. The sequence continues at coordinate 41,279,398 of NC_088334.1, forward strand.
AAATTGAATGTTATGAGAAAGTTGACATGAGGTAGAATGGACCAAAGGAAATGGCGATGTATTAGAAGTTCAAATGAAGTTTTGAAAGATCGAACGACATTCCAAAAGAGCATACAACATGCCAAAAGTTTTATAAATATGCTGGATGTGCGATTGATTTGTCAATGTCTTAATTAAGATTATTTTAGCTTAATTTATGTTAGTATTAGGCTAAAAGAAGTCCACTTGTCAAGAAAGTTATTGGGCTTGAAGTCAATTTGAATTGGATATATTAGAAGGCCAAATCAATAGCCTAAACTAGGCCTGGGTGGTGGTATTATTAGGCTCATATGATAGTATTGCCTAAGTCAATCAACAAGCACTATTTGTACTTTGTTAGCTTTTTTTTTTGTCAATGGTACCACCTAAGGCGACGATAGTATTACTTAGAATTTAAATTTTGTGAGAATAGTATCACTAGAGTTTAGATTTATAATATCAAAAGTTACGATGGTAGCCTAGTAGTGTCAATGGTAGAATTGCCTGTATCATAAAATTTTAGGGATTTAAATTTTTGACTCTATTTTTTGAGCCTTTTGGGGTTTATAATTACCTCACATAGACTTGATTGATGGAATATCTATTCCTGAGCTAATAAAGTATTGTAAGCTCTTATTTTGAGTATAATTTAAGTCTCCTCTTATTGAGTTTAGTTATAATTCTAAATTATAAGAGCTGAGAGTTTTTATTATTGAATCTTAGATTTTGATGATGAAACTAATTAATAAAGTTATAATCTAATATGCATTTAAGTGATGCAGGACTAGCTTCGATCAAGGAAAGGTAAATTGATTAAAGCAAGAAGAATTAATTGTTGGGCCGGAATGGACAATGTAAGAAGATTGGTCGATGTACCGATAGAAGGCTTCGTGCTATGAGTTCGGGCATCGGATATTGCATTAAGAATATCGGATGTTGTGGGAGGTTAACATGCCAATTGGATAATATGTCGATTGGACAATATGCCGAAGGAGAGGGCAATGAGCCGAAGGGTCGGACAAAGCGTCGGATGAATCAATTACATACCGGACAAACATATGATTTATGTTTTGTAATAATTTGTCTAGATCGAAGTAGTTTAGGTTGTAATTAAGTTGGTTTTGAATGTAATTAGGCCAACTCAATTATGGGCCAATTGGGCCTAAATTATAACTAATTTGGGCTCGTTAGGAAGCCTATTCAGTGACCCAAAAGTTGGGTTAGGTGGTGACACCACTGGTCCAAGCAATGGAACCGCTAGAGCCTTGGTCTCCAAGATGTAATCTCCGAGACTATATCAGGTAGTGGTACTACTACTATCACCCAATGTCAATGCTACAAGTGGTGGTACAACTAATACCCTGAAATCTTAGAGATTTAAATTTTGACTCTAATTTTTGAAGTCATTTGGGGTCTATAAATATCCCACAAATTCCTGTTTAAGAAGAGCATGAATGTGAGAACAAAACTCTGTGATTCTAAAGTTGTAAACCCTTGTAAAGTGTATATTCCCTCCTAAAGTTTAGAGACTATTCTAAGGGAAAGTGTGAGGTAAAATTTGTAAAAGGGGGTGTAAAGGTTCTCTCCTAAGCCTGTTAAAAGGAGAAAAGAGTTATAAAAGAGTAGTTGATCTTCGCTCATTAAAAGAAAACCGTTAGTGGATGTCGATGGCTTCAACGGAGGAGGAATCGAGAATAGACATAGGTCACGACGATCGAACCATTATAAATCTGATTTGCATTTACTTTATATTTTTCATTTACATTGTAAATTGATTTCTTACTCTTACTACACTTACGAATGCGCTTTCAAGCTAAACTCTTTGTCGATATTGATTTGCATAGAATAAGAATTTTCAAACTGATGTTTCATATGAAAGTACTGATTCACCCCCCATCTTAGTATCGATTTCGGTCCTAATAATTGGTATCATAGTCACATTTCTCTCTGTTGGTTTAACACCCAAGAGAGATGGCTTTTTCTAATAATCTAGAGGGTCACTTTATCGTTCATCCTTCTATGTTCAATGGACATACTATACTTATTGGAAAACTCGAATGAGAGTTTTCTTACTTTCTATGGATTTAAATTTATAAAATATTATTAAAAGTAGTTTTTAAAAGTCTTCTAATCTAATAAACGAATGGAATGATTTAGAGAAGAAATTTTTTTCTTTAAATGCTAGAGCTATGAACGCTCTATTTTGCGCTTTAGACAAAAATGAGTTTAATTATATTTATTTATACGAAACTACACATGAGATTTGGCATATACTAGAAGTAACTCATGAATGCACAAATAGAGTAAAAGAAACTACGATAAATCTTTTGATACATGATTTTGAATTATTTCGAATGAAGCCAAACGAAACTATTGTTGACATGTACATCTGTTTTACGGATAACGTCAATAGTTTGAAAGCTCTTGGTAAATGTTTTTATAATCTTGAACTTATAAATAAAATTCTAAGATCCTTTCCAAAAATTTGGGACTCAAAAGTAATGACAATGCAAGAATCAAAAGACTTGAATAATTTTTCGCTTGAAGAATTTATCGGGTCTTTAATGATCTATGAAAGAACATGCATTGCACATGACGAACATGAGAGCAACATTCTAAAGAACATGAAGGATTTGACACTTAGAATAAAAGAAGATCACTCAAGCAAAAACTCAAGTGATAATAAACTTGAACTCCTCACAATAAAATTAAAAAAGCTCATAAAATAAGAATCTAAGAGTAAAAATAAACTTAAAAAATATAAAATAACTTGCTATGAATGTAATCGACCGAGACAGTTCAAAAATAAATATCCACAAGTAAAGAAGAAACTACAAAAGAAGAAGAAGGTATTTAAGGTGATCTAGGACGATTGGAGTGCATTCGAAGATGAGGAGTAAATCGACAAAGAAGAGATGGCGAACTAAGCCTTGGTGGCTTTCGATAATAAGGTAAGTGGTTCAACCAAAACCCCTTTACCTTACTATGAAATTACTTGTTACATTTCATTAGTTGTTTGATGATTTTAATTAGTTAGTAGGAAATATAAAATGCTAAAACAAAGGAGATCATGCTTCTCTTTCTAGTGATTTTAAAAAATTAAAAATTTGAGCATAAATATTGCATATTAATTCCTTGCACTAAGTATGAAAAGTTAGATTTACTTAAGAAAGAAAATATATTACTACAACAAATAATAATAAAAGAAAGACCATTAGAATTAAAATGATTATTAATAAATTGAATATTTTATTTAAAGATGTTTTAATATGTCATACTATTGATCATGATGATTTTTCATGATGATGCTTAATTTTCAGGTTTAAACGATGATGCATGGTTTTGGCTTAGAAAACAATGGCATGAAATCAATCACATAGAGGAATGCATTATCATTCTTGAAAACGTCTCTATCCTAAAATCTTATCGAGTTTTCAATAAGAGATTAATGAATCTATTTATGTCATTTTGAATCTCTTAGTAATTTTGATGATTTGATAATTTGAATTTGAATGAGTTTTATCTATATCATAATATTGAATTCTCGGAATTATAACTTGAGATTTTTTTTGTATGAATCAAGACTCCTTCCTCTTTATTCTTGTATGATTCTTACATTTTATTAAAGAGAATATTTATCCAAATGAATCATGATTTTTTCTTGATTTCTCGAAATTCATGACTAAAAATTTCTTTTGAAGATCTTTTACTATTGATCTTTTGTGATTTTTTTTTTATTATTTAAGAGGAGATTTGTCAAATTAAATCATATCTTTTGGTATTCATATGATATTTGATATTATCTTTATGACATAATTTTTATTATGTATAATTCTTTTGTATTCATGAATTGTATACCTTAGTACCAAATTGATTTTTCTTAATATTTTTCGTGTGATGACTTAAACATTTACACCATTGTGTTCTTTCCTTCATTTTGATAATGACAAAGGAGGAGAAAGATTTGCTAGCTTGTATAATTCAAGAAGCAAAAACTTGTAAACTTATAAAAATTCATAGCTTGCAAAGAAAGAAAAATCTTGCTCACTTGCTCATCTCAAAAGAGAAGCAAGAATTGCTAGCTTGTAATCTCAAGAGGAGCAAAAATGCTCTCTTGCCTATCTCAAGAAGCCAAGAATTACTAAACTTGTACATCTCTAAAACTTGCTAGCTTGCATGTTCTAAAATGATATAAAACTTGCTATTTACTATCTTGCATTCTTTTTCAAAAACTTGCTAGCTTGAATATCATAAAGAAAAGCAAACATGCTACCTTGCACATCTCAAGAGAAGCAAAAATTTTGTTAATTTTTATATTTCAAAAACTTATAAGCTTGCATGATCAAAACTTGCTATCTTACTAGTTTACATATTTCAAAAATTTATTAGTTGTACTTTTCTCCTTTTTGTTGATGACAAAGGGAGAGAAGTTATGATGATGATATGAAATTATACATGAAATACTCATGATATTATAATGATGTATACAATGAGAAGTTATGATGAAGATCATGCATGATATACTTTGATATTTTGAAATTATAATTATACATGAAATACTTATGATTTTAAGATGCATGCAATGTGATTAATTGGTTCTTTTAATATTTATGATGTATGCAATGATAAAATAGTCATGATTTTATGATTTCAAAAGTTTATATCAATATGACATATTGATAGGGAAAGTTTAGTTAAACTTCATCATCAATTAGTTGTCATCATAAAAAAGAGGGAGAATGTTGAATTTCAAAATTTGATAACGAAATCAATTGATAAAGTTATGATCTAATATGCATTTAAGTGATGCAGGAGTAGCTTCGATCAAGGAGAGATAAATTGATTAAAGCGGGAAGAATTAATTATTGGGCCGAAATGGATAATGTTAGAAGATTGATCGATGTGCTAGTAGAAGGCTTCGTGCCATGAGTTCAAGCATCGAACCAGAAGGATCAAATATTGCCTAAGAATATCGGATGTTGTAGGAGGTCAATATGCTGATTGGGCAATACGTGGAAGGAGAGGACGATGAGCCGAAGAGTCGGACGAAGCGCCGGATGAACCAATGGCATGCTGGACAAACATATGATTCATCATTTATAATAATTAGTTTAGATAAAAAGTAGTTTAGATTATAATTGAGTTAATTTTAAATATAATTAGGTCAACTCAATCAGGGGCCAATTGAGCCTAAATTGGGACTAATTTGGGCTCATTTGGAGGCTCATTCAATGACCCAAAAGTTGGGTCAAGCAGTGGCACCGTCAGTCCAAGCGGTGGAACCACTAAATGCTCGATCTCCAAATCATAATCTCCGAGACTATGTCAGGCAATGGTACCATCTAGTGTCAGTGCTGTAGGCGATGGTATAACCCAGCACAAATCGTGGTACCGCTAGTATCTCGAAATCTCAATGATTTAAATTTTGGCTTTTATTTTTGAAGCTATTTGAGGTCTATAAATACCCCACAGATTTTTACTTAGGAAGAGCATAAAAGTGAGAACAAAACTCTATGATTCTAAAGTTGTAAACCCTTGTAAAGTGTAGAATCCCTCCTCCTAAAGTTTAGAGACTATTTTAAGGAAGAGTGTGAGGGAAACTTTATAAAAAGGTTCTCTTCTAAGCCTGTCAAAAGGAGAATAGAGTTATAAGAGGGTAGTTGGTCTATGCCCAATGAAAAAAGATCGTTAGTAGACGTCGATGGCCTCAACGGAGAACGAATCGGGAGTGGACGCAAGTTTCAATGATCAAACCACTATAAATTTGGTTTACATTTACTTTATGCTTTTCGTTTATATTGCAAACTGATTTCTTACTCTACTATGCTTACGAATGTACTTTCAAGTTAAACTCTTTTCTGATATCAATTTTTATTGAACATGAACTGTGTCAATTTCGGTCCTAACACTTATGTAGAAAGATAGTGTAAAGTTTATCTTCATAGCTTGAAAAAAGAGAGTTATAACAAGGGTAGTTGATCTTTGCCCATTATAAATAAGATTAATAGTGAAAATCGATGACCTCGAGGGAAGAGAAATTGGGAGTAGACATAAGTCGGGAAGATCAATCCACTATAAAATAGTTTGCCTATTTACTTATGACTTAGTTTTATTATCTTTACTCGTAACATTAATATGATCAATCAAGTTTCCAAAACATGTTAAATTTTTAATTAAGATTTAAAATTGACTAAAAATATTATTAAACTAATTCAACCCCTCTCTTAGTATCATTGAGATCTTAACAATTTGTATGAAAGCAATGTTCTCTCATTTGTTTAACACCCAAGATAGAATAAATGTTATTTTTAAGCAATCAAGAGAGACACTCTATCATACATCCTCCCATGTTCAACGGGATAGATTACACCTATTAAAAAATATGAATTAGGATTCACTTACTTTCTATTATATCAAAGTGTCAATGGAACATATTATACCTCTCATGTATCAAAGAGTCATAAGGGTCTAATAGGGATTAGATACGTAGGTGATTGGTTTTAAGTCAAGTAGGAGATTGCTAGTCATAGGTACCTTACAAGCCAATCATGTGAGTGATGACACGTGTAACATGATACACACTTTTTTTGTTTATTATAAATTTGATATTTTTTTACTTTATATTACCTATTATATATATTATAATGTCCATGGATATGTGCAATGGAAATTAGATCATAATAAAATCATGATAATGAGACTGATTTACGTTTAAACACAAGCCCTAAATAATCTTGGTCATAGGTTACCCGAGAGGGACATTGAGATAACCGGATAGACTAGTGTGCTATATACCCGTTTATATAATGGAGGCAACTGGTCTTATAGTTGCTCACATGGGGATACTAAGAATATAGTACAAGTGTTCATTAGAGAATAAGTTCACTGATTAATCTACTCACGTAATGCTAGATAGTTGATGATACATCATTGTCAGACAGTGCTTCCGTCATCCCAGTAGTGTATCTAGTCTTTAGATTTGAAATACCAAAGATGTACTGTATGGGTACTCCACTCTTTGATATCGGCTTTATAAACCTAGAAGTTTTAAATCTAGCACAACTGGTCATCGGGAGTGACAACAAACCTTACGAGGATAATTAAGTATCAATAGAGGATCATCATCTCTTAGTGTTATAAGAGGAATATCTCACGTGTTCTTACTCAGGCAAACTTCGACTAAGATTATTCAGATTGAGAGATAAAGCGTTCTCCGAAAGAATCCGATTAGAGCAAGACTTGAGTAGAAATCATATGACTTGATAGTACCTTACTCGGTATATGATCTTTGAGATATTAGATGGATGAGGGACTATAGATATATGGTAACTAAGGACAAATAGGTCTAATGGATTGGATTCTCTTGTATCATCTAGGGATTATAATGTAGTGGTCTAGTACGTTTGTAGTCGATGAGTTGAGTGAATTATTATAGAGATAATAATTCACCAAGCTAGAAAGAGTTCTAATATATATGACTCACGACCAGATTGATATTGAGCCAAGAGAGTTACACACATATAGTAGGTGTTACGACGAGTAAAAGTTGAGATATAAGATATTCACTGGAGCCTTTATCTTATTGGATATCCAATAAACCCCTTATTATTGGATATTGGGTAGTTGGATGGAGATCTAGTGCCCAATAGGATAGGATCCATTAAGGTTAAGTTGATATGAGGCTTTTATAAATATGAGAGAACTAAGGGCCATAGGTTAGACCTCTTTTGGTTGCCAGCTTCTATTCTGCTCTCTCCCTCTCCTCCTCAACTAGCAAACCTGCTTGGGGTGTGTGGATAACAAGAATAGTTGACCCCTTCTTAATTGTGAAGTGCGTGTAGTAGGGAGATTTGAGAAGCGATTTAAGGAGCATCTTCGTAGCCCCTACCATGTGGATCACCACTAAAGAGGATGATAGTTGACCTCCTTAATTTTCTCTCATAGATCTATAAGAATTCAGGGATATACGATCTCTCTAGGTAACACAACTTTCTTATACGCATAGTTTTTTGGTTTCGTGGGTTTTTACGCACTAATATTTATATGACAACAAGAGACTATTTTTCTATAGAAATATAGGATTTTTGTTTCTATTCTTCTACTGTATATATGATATTATCCCAGATTTTCCAACACTATCTCCACCTAAGGTGGCGGAACCATCCACGATTAGTGTCTATACATGTGGGGTGTGATTGTCAACGTTTATGTCAATCCTCAAAACATATCGGATGTCGAACTCACCAAACTCTACTAACTATCACAATAGCTAACCCAATATATCAAACTAAGAGAGAACCTATTTGAGTAGTTGGTCTATAATCACATGTATAACATGTGCTTGAAAATAGGGGTGAAGATTCCCTATCGTAAAGACTAGTGCAAATGCAAGCCTCTTAATAGGGAGTATCACTTCTCGAGTCCGCTCAAAATGTGATTGATATAGTAGGTGGGCTTTTGAACTCTTGTGTTATTTCTTACCAACATCGAATTGATATCTAGGCCAGTGGTTATGAGATAGAGGCTTAGAGTTTTAGAGGAAGTGAGATGTGATAATTAGGGGAGGTGGTCTTTCAACTTTCAAATACCTATGAACTCCTCAATCCATAAAATATCTTTTAGGTTCTTTAATACCCAAAAGAAATATAGACAACTATCCCCAGATTGTTATAAGAAAGGTCTTGACCAAATTCACTAGATGGGAGTTGATCATTTTGTTTTCCACTATCATGTTATCCACATAAGCTTTAAAATTTCTTTCGATCTAATGTTTGAACATCTTATTTACTATCCTCGAGTATATTGCTCATATATTTTTTAACTCAAAATATATGACTCAATAGCAGTAAATGTCTCAATCTGTAATGAAGGAAGTATGCTCCGAATTCTCCAATGTCGTTCTAATTTGGTTATATCTTGAGAATGCATCTATACAGGTGAGAAGCTTATAACCCAAGATAGCATCAACCAATTGATCATTTCAAGAGAGGTGATAGCTATCCTTTGGGCATGCCTTATTGAGATTAGTAGAGTCAATACACATCTTCTAATTTTCACTAGAATTTTTAACAAGTACAAGGTTGGTGAGCCATTAGGATACTACACCTTGATAATAAATTTTACTTTATTAGCTTATCTACCTCTTTACTAATTGTCTACTAGTGATCAAGAGAAAACTTGTGAGGCCTTTATTGATCATGCCTTAGAAGAAATGTTCAAGTGATGTAAAGTTACGTTAGGGTTGATTCGCAGCATATCTTTTGGTGACCACACAAAGACCTTAGCATTCTCTCGAAGAAAGTTAATGAGTTGCACCCATCTTTCTTCGAGAGGTGTTGCCTTGACCTTAATAGTTCGATCAGGTTGGGCTTTATCTATGGGCACTTTAATCAGTGGCTCCATTAGTTTAGGATGTGAGATAAAGTTGGCGAAGTCTCAAAGGTCTATAGGTGGCATCTCAAATTGAGCCTTCTTTGGTAGAGAGATCGCCATTAGGTAACACTACTATAACTCCCTTGGGTTGCTTCTTAACTCTCTAATGTTGGCCCTCATCGGGAACCTCATTATCATGTGATAGGTCAACACCACCATCCTTAATTTATTTAGTACGAATCGACCTATAATCGTATTATACGTCAAGGGGATATCCACCACCATGAACTTAGCCAATAATGCTTTGTAGCAAGGCTCGTCTTCGAATGTGATGTGCTGGTTTACAATTCCAAAAGGAGAGATAGAGTTGCTAATAAATCTCATCAACAAATAAGTTATAGAGGTAAGATCGTTAGTTGGTAGCCTAAGTTTTTAGAAAGTATCAAAGTAAAGAATTTCAGTAGAGCTACCTATGTTAATTATGATCCTCTTTACTTGAGCATTAATCATCCTCATAGAAATCACCAATGCATAATCATAATTCAAGTTGAGATACTCTACCTCTTCCTTCTTTAATTCTCATAGAAACCACTAAGGTATCATCATAATTCATATTGAGATACTTTATCTCTTCCTCCTTGAAGGTTATCCCTAGGTCATCGTTCGTCCTTAAGCATTTTTTGGTGGTAGCTTGGGCACAACTCTTATGACCCGAGGAGCTATGCCTCCCCCCAAGCAGGTCTACCAATGATGATATCAATTTGCCTCTTCATCAACCCCTAAGGTCGAGGTGAGGGTTCTCGAAGCTAATGAATCACCCGAGGTGTCCCCAACATATGAGCTCATCAATATGCTCTTTCAAATTACAATAATCTTCCATATCATAATCATATCCCATTGGAATAACAATACTTAGACTTGTCTCTTTTCGCTAATGGAGTCTTTATTAGATAAGAGTCTTTTAAGAGTTTCTTCTCTTTTATCTGTCGAAAAACTTCACTTCTAGTCATATTTAGAGAGGTCAGCTTAGACCTTAGGCGAAATAACTTAGGTTATTCATTTCTCCTCTACCACAACGAGCTCAAGGTCAAGGCTGATTGTAGCTGCTTTTGCTTTTGTCTCGTATACTACTCCTCACACTTGCTTGAAACTATTACTTCAATGATTTTATATTGATTGGCTATTTGAAATACCTTAGGTATAGTTGTTGGTGGTCTCTCTATCAATAACCAAAGAGACGAGATGACTTGAGCCTCATCATAAATGTTTATATTATGAGTGATAGATGGGTATTTACCACACCGTAGATCTCATTCGTGAACTAAGCGATAAAGTCTATGAGTGTCTCTTCCTCCCCTGCTTGAGTTTGAGGAGTGTTGTTATTAAAGGCCGCGAGGAGATTCTCCCAAGGAAGAAAAGTTTGAACTCTCTCGCAAGTTGAGTAAAAGAATTGATGAAAAATGGTTTCAAGTGGGGTGTACCATTCTCATGTTGGGTCTCTTAATATGGTCGGAGAGGTGCAGCACATTAGGATGTTCAAAGTATCATATAATAATATTTTGTTACAGAAAGCTGCAATATAGTCTATTGGGTTGGCACTACCATTGAAAGCCTCTAAGGATATGAGACGAAAGTTCATTGAAATTGGTTCCACTTAGATTTTCTAGGTGGTCGACAACCAACTCAAGGTGGGATCAGCCATCACTTTCCCCTTTAATTATTAAAGCACTAATCATATCTCCTTCAAATGTCAGTTTATCTATCACAATTGGATCCACAAAAATTCACCACTAACTAGGCATCGGATTCAAGCATGGTATAGTGGTGGTGTGGTTCACTAAATTCCATGATTGGAGATCGAGTGCTCTCTCATGGGATGTTAGTACCGCATTAGGTCAGGGAACCTCGACAAGTGCTAGCGGTGATTGAGTCAGGGACCATGACTAAGCTAGTGGCACCGTTTGTTAGGCTAATTGGGATAAACACGGAGTGATGGTTTGTATTATACCTATTAGCATCTGCACTTGCTGAGTGAGATTTAAGAACACCTCAGCAGGGACAACAGGGACAAGTAGTTGGCTTAGGGTCATCCCTAGGGGTGAGAGACCTAGGTTATCGAATATATGCCAACATCACATCAGCGTTTATGCTAAGGTAAATATACCTATATGTGGAAAGGGCAGCTATTGTCCTTTTGGGTTAAAGTATTATAGATCTGGGGCAAAATCTCTTCACTTGAGTGTTCATTGAGAAGTTTGACAAGCGAACATTTCTACAACATCAAGTACTCCTTCTAACGCCAAAAATATTACAAGAAGATATCGTAGAGGTCCTGATTAACCAAACCTAGTTTAGACTCATATACATAAGGTTGTCCAAAGTGTTTATTAGGTGGAAATATCTAGCTCCTAAGGTGCCACCTATAGAGGTCGAGAGAGGTTTCTTGACTCAATCCCTATGACTTCAAAATTAGTAATCTAAGATAGATGAGTGTGGACGTAAGTGGTCAAAAATGATTCTCAATTTTCATTTTATTGAAGATAAATTTTTATACCTAACCATAAAGAGGTAAAATATTACATGAAATATTCTGCAATGAGGCTACCCCTAATTGTCTCCAATAATTTTCCTTTGACTTTTTCTCTAAATATTCGAGGGAGAGAGGGGCAGAAGTCTTTATCTCATGTTTCTAGCATACGGAGGTTATATGTTTGATACAATTGATTGATGATGTCCATTCTTTAATTATTTTTTATTATGGACAATAGATTGACATAAGGTTTACTATGTAAAATATATTATTAATTTCCAGAGGATTTATCTTCGAGGAATGAGGCGCCCAGTTACTTTTCTGCTTGTGCTGCAACTGCAGATTAGCTGCTCCTCTGTTCAGATCCTCTGTTTCACTACCTGTGTGGCGTGAAGCCCCTCGACGATCCACACCACATATGTGGTAGTGGTACGCATCTCATAGGGGGGATCAACGGTACTCCTGCTGCACCTCTGTTCCACCCAATGTCACAGAAAACCACAAAGACATCCACAAGAGATTAATCTTTGAATTGCAAGGTTCTCACACTTGGCCATTCCTATCGATTTAGAACACTAAATGTTGTACTTGTTGATGATTTCTATCTTGTTCTCACATCATTTTCTTCTTTTATCACTTCAATTAAACGATTCCTTTTCCTTCTTTTATCACTTCACTTAAACGAGTCCTTTTCCTTCTCTTTCTCACAATTTAGTATCACGGAGGCTCCTCCATGCATCTGTCCTCTTCTTCACCACATATCTACCTTGCCCTGACAATTACATGTTGATTTTTTGAACCAATGATTCAAAATACAGCAAGAAATACAACTAGCCGTACATATTATACTATCTGTTACTTACATAAGCAGCAGATTATTTTAGTACATGATTGATATATGTATGAATGCACGGGTGTCATCTTCCTTCATCAAACAAATGCGAGATGTGCAAACCAGCAAGCAAGCAAACTGGTTGTCGCAGGCATCAGTTGCGTGGAGAGGAGCACTCGGGAGGAAACCCCTGGGGGAAGCGTTTGGTGTCGCGGCAGTAGTCGTAGATCATGTAGTTGTCCCTCACCCACTTCAGCTTCTGAAGTGCGCCGGAGTCCAGGCCCTGGTCCCACCAGTTCCCCCTCGACGGCGAGCACGACGGCCGGCCGGCGGACGACACGCAGGCGTCGGCGGCGTAGCCCTGGTAGGACGCCACGAACGGCGCCTGGCTCCAGTCCGTCTTCACCAGGCCGCCCCTGGTGGCCCAGTCGTCGCCGTCCCACAAGCTGGCGTAGAGGCGCATGGCCTGGCTCTTTGGGTAGGGCACCCCCAAGCTTTCGCTGTTCCTGAACACTCTTATGGGCGTCCCATCCACATAGAACCTGCAGACGGTTGCAGACCAAAGCATCAGCCATGGCCATATATGAGAGCTGATGATCCATAGCTTTCGTGTACTAAATCTCAAGTGTCGCGGTACTCAACACTATCTGCTGAGGGTTCCACAGGATGGAGTAGGTGTGGAAAGCCAGCCTGGGATCGAACCAGAGGTAGAACTGCTGCTCCTTGTCACCCTTCCCCTGCGAGTACACGTTGGTGTGGAGGACGTACGGCTCCCCGCTGACGTTCCCCAGGAACTCGAAGTCGATCTCGTCGTGCGTTGGCCCCAGCGACGACAACTGCACACACAAGAATCAACCTTGAGCACACATGAAACAGAGACAACTGTACCATCGTCGGCTGTGGGAGAGAGATGGATTACGTAATAGGTAGTGACGGTGCCGGCGGAGTTCCCCGGCACCAGCTTCATCTTCATGTCGAACCTCCCGAATAAGTACTCTTGCTTGGACTGGAATCCCGAGCCGGAGGCCCTGTCGAGGGTGAGCTGGAGAAGGTTGCCACTCTCCAGTATCTTCCCCCTACCGTCTCCCCAGGTTATCTCCACGTCCGATAAGAAGTTAGCCGACGCGGCGGCGACGAGGGCCGCGAGGAACCAAGCTCGAAATAGAACCAGTCTCCCCATGTCTCAGAGTAGAAAGTATGATGAGGCAACACAACAGTGAGTCTTGTGGCCGGGAGTAAGGAGAAGTAGGAGGTATATATAGTGTGTGGAGAAGATATGCATGGGCTGAGAGAGGTGTTTGCATGGTTCGGCTACCATCGTTTTCTTTCTGAGCTTGCATAATTGGTGATGCAAACAGGAATATCTCTGCTCACTCTCATCCTTTTCACATAGTTACGTGATAAACATGGATCACAGTGTCTTCCTGTTAAATCTTTGGAATCATTGGCAACAACTCCGAAGCATTTGTGCGTGCAAACTCCCATCGAAGACTCGTGTACACACATCCAACTTAGAGCTTCCAAAGTTTGACCAAGGAATGCAGTAATGCATGAGAAGAGAGTTGAGAGTTATCCGATGTGGCAGGTACGACGTCAAGCTTCAAGATTGGATGGCCAACCAAAACTGGACAAGCGAGGAAGCGTGCATGGTTGGGAACTGGTGGTGTTCTCAGTGCCTACAGCTACTGCTGGGCTGTCAACCTTTGTCTCTCATCTAAATCCCTTTCATTTGAGGAGGCAGATATGTATGTTTAGTGTTCGTGAAACGTAGACCTTATCTGAGACATTCACGGGGCTTTTGCTCTCCTGTGGTTCCTAAAAATCCTTCAGAAGACTGAAGAGAAGGTGATAGATTCCTCTGGATTAAGTATAGTTGAGTGTGACATCGTACCATAATGAAGTGGACATGGCTATCATCCAAATTATGATGGAAACAAGAGTGACCTCTAGCAAGTATGGAATCTGTTCCATCTGCATGTAAATCTGAGCTGAAAAGAAGATGAACCATTGATATTAGATTGATAAGTTGTCACACAATAATTTATTTATTTTGTTAACTATTTTAAGTGAAGTCTCATGCAGTCATCACTGTTTTCATGGATGATATTTTCATTTGTGATGCAACTTGTCTGATGAATCATGAAAAATTAGTTAACTGTCACAAAATATTTATATCTTACAAAGTTTGGACAACTTGTTTGAACTGATTTGAAGATTTAAGACATCGGATAATCCAGTGTCAATGATATTTCAACAAATGACAGGTAGGTCAGTGGGTGGCTATGTTTAGTGATAGCAAGCATTCAAGAGATACAAATTACCTGTTAAGAAGCATCCATGGCCAACATAGACATCAAGAAATGACAAGTAGGTTAGGGGTTGGCTAGCCCAAGTGATCCCAAGCATTCAAGATGTGACAGGTACTGTTCAACCATATTCCATGGCTAATCACAAAGAATTGATATACTAACAGGAACTACAAAACATATTTAAGTTGCATTAAGATGTTGTTGCCAACACACGAAACTGATCCAACATTTGCTAATCTACACTTGTTGAGATGGATGCTGGTGATGTTCGAATTAATCCGAAATCATGTGTGTGAGGAGCTGGATGTGATCGAGAAAGTGACTTGGGAAGTTCTAGATGAGATGGGGTGTTTGACGATATTTGTAACAGTAGTCTTAAGATAAATTTGACCCAAGAGAATATTTAATGATATTGTATATTCCTTATGATTTTTTATTGTGGTTCAGCTTATGAGACTAGTATTTATTGGTTGAGATCCGTTCTTCTTTGTTGATATCGGGATAAATATTTCTCCTATCGATATTATCTTAATCCTACTATACTATATACTAAACTGAAGAAGTTAGAGAGCAGTCAACATATGAAGAATAAATAAGATAGCAAAAGACAGGTTTCAATATTCATTACAATTTAAGTGTTAGAAAACCCATGTCTATCTACAGCTAGTGCTTGCTAGTATGGGCTGCTATCAACAGGAGAACGAACAATCCACCGACGGCCATGGTTTCCGGTGGCTGACAACTGACCTTCCACTACCGATCTGTCAACTTCACTTGCCAACAACATGAAGAGCAGAAAAAACGCAAGTAGTAGCAGTAGTAGTATTCAAGAAAAGAAAAGCCAAAGACCTATAATTATCATACATGTACGAGCTCATATCACTACTGTATCAATTTCTTCGGTGAGAAACTCAACAGGGAAAAACTGTTGAAATAGATAAGAAGAAAAGATAAAAGGTATCAGACAAAGTATTTTTATTATTTTACTCAAAATAAATTTATTATAATTTTTTTAAAAATATATCTTTTATGTCTCATGATATTTATATAGTCCTATGTATATATTATATTTATTATATTCAATATAAATCTTTCTTATATAAGAGATGTGTGAAGTATTTTATCTCTTGATATAATAAACTTGTTTGCTTTAGCATGTCAAATTTTTTTGAAGTTATTAAAATATTTTAAATTTGAGAGGTTTTGTGAGTATATTAATCAATGAATCATTTATTGTTTATACATATATTTGGTAGTATATTTTATCTTATTTTTATATATTTTAATTAAAAATTATGAGCATGAATAGTTTGCAACACTATAGAGCGACTACTCGCCAGATATACAAAATTACCCTAAAATGATCTAGTTTTCGTGTATCATGGCTTATTTCTGTAGGTTATAGTGCGATGCAAAACATCAATCATATTAGTACCTTGGAACCTCCTAAGTGGTACAAGGTTGGATAAGAGTTTGAGGTGGTATTGGGATTAAATTCACAAGTTCTTATGTTCAGTCTACAAGAACTTGCTATCGCATCTAGCACATAGTGAGTAGTCATTTATAGATTTACGATTATTCGTTTGTCTTTTAAAGTTCGTATTTTCTTCTTTCTATCTTTTCTCTCTTACACATTGAGTGTTTATGAAATTACTTATAAAGTTGTCCTCTTCGCGTGATGTTGAGACTTGTTTATCACTCGCTTTTGAACTAATTAATTTACTCTTTTATAGGTCCTTCGGGACTTGAGTGAGGTTGCCACTAGGTTGGTCCTTTATGGACAGATAACGTAAGGGTGTCTCACGACTAAGGTAATCTCAGTTAAGTCCGTGATATTAGCACAAATGTACCTCACGACTTAGGCAATTCCAACTAAGTCCGTGATATTGTCACAAAGGTGTCTCATGATTTAGGCAATTTCAGCTAAGTCTATAATATTGTAGTATGAGAACAGGTAAGCAATTTAAGCAAATATCAAAAGTTTCATAATTTTGCCATGACAAAGTATCATGGCGAATCAAGCAAAATGGGGCAAGCCGGACTATTACCGCAAGTAATTGCAGGTGGGTTGCAAGTGTAAACTTGCTCTCAAGCTATTAGAGCTACTTAAGAGGAGCATGACAATAAACAAGACGAGCGAGAAGTTGGCTATTCTCTATGAATAGATGAAGCGCAATTCAGAACACCAATTAGGAAAAGAAGTCATAAGGAGAGATTTACAACTACGGAAACCTACCTTGACGTTCTTAAAGTGAGTCTAGAAGAACTCTACTGAGGCTAACGAAGGCTTCTTAGGGTAAATAACTCACAAGAGAAAGTAGAATCGCAGATCAATAAGGTCGAGTCCCTAGTCAATCGATTAATAGAAGACACCAAAAACTCCAAGCAACACCTATATAAAGTTGTGTAGAACTCACATCAAGATTTACATTGCTCAAGAGGGCTCTTAACCTAGGAGGGAGCAATAGCCATATTACTCCACCACAAAACCTAAGGTCACCTGTTGGGTGGACATATGGGAGGACTTAAGGCAGGAGTTGAGAAATCAGTTCTTATCTGAGAACATGGAATTCATCACAAGAAGAAAGTTGAGACAGCTCTACCAAAGTACTTTCATTCAGGACTCTATAAAGTAATTTTCTACATTGATGTTGAACACACAAAACATATCTGAAAAGGATAAGCTATTCATCTTCCTTAATGACTTGAAGTTGTGGGCATAACAAGAATTGCATCGAAGGGATGTCATCGATGTGATCAGGGCAAATGTAGTTGTGAAAAGACTCGTTGACTTTGTTTCGTCAGAAGACTAAAGAAAGAAAAAACAATCTTTGAGAAACTGCATATTCAAGTATTATTGGGGGAAGGAGTCTGAAAGTGAGCCAAAAAAAATTAGTTTCTACATAAGGCCAAGCTCAAAATATAAGGCCTCAAAACCTATTAAATACTTCTCATGCAGAAAACTTCATATAGTGAGGGAGTGCCCACAAAAGTAAAAACTCAAGGCATTAACAATATCAATTCACCCCCCAAATTGGACAAGGACAAGGTTGTCACCCTTATTAGAGTAGTTTAGAATCTAATAGTGACGAAGAGGATGCTAGTCATAGGTGCCCAGCAAGCCAATCACGTGAGTAATGACATGTGTGACTTGATACAGAATCTTTTTTCTTATTATATTTTGGTATATATCACTTTATAACTATTGCATATATGTATATATATATTGTGATGTCCTTGGATTTGTGTAATGGGAATCGGATAGTGATGAGATCACGATAATGAGATCGATTCACCTTTAAACACAGATCCTAAATAATCTCGGTCATAGGTTACTCGAGAGGGACATTGTGATAACCGGATAGATTGGTATGCTGTATACCCGTCCATATGATGGATACAGCTGGTCTCATAGTTGCTCATGTAGGGACACTAGGGATACAGTACAGGTGCTCATTGGAAAATGAGTTCACTGATTGATCCGCTTACGGAATGCTGGATGGTTGATGATGCCTTATTGTCATACAGTGATTCCATAGTCCTAGTGGTGTATCTGGTCTTTAGACTTGAGACACCAAGGATGTCCTGTATGAGTGCTCCACTCTTTGATACCAGACTTATAGGTTTAGCTGTCCTAGATCTAGTACAGTTGGTCATTGGGAGTGGTAGTCGACGTTACGAGGGCTATTGAGTGTCGATAGAGGATTATCCGCTTTCGACGTCATGATAGGAATATCTCATGTGTTCTTGCTCAGACAAATCCCTAGCGAGGGTCATTCGGGTTGAGAGAGAAAGAGTTCTTTGGGAGAATCCGATTAGAGCGAGACTCGAGTAGAAACCGTATAGGTCTGACAGCACCATGCTTGATATATGGTCTCTGGGATATTAGATGGATGAGAGACTATAGGTACACGGTAACTGAGGACAGACAGGTCCAATAGATTGGATTCCCCTGTATCGTCTGGGGACTACGGCGTAGTGGCCTAGTACGTCCGTAGTCGATGAGTCGAGTGAATTATTACAGAGATAATAATTCACTGAGTTAGAAGGAGTTCTGACAAGTATGACTCACGGCCAGCTCGATATTGGGCCTAGAGGGTCACACACATATGGTAGGCATTGCGATGAGTAGAAGTTCGGATATGACATATCCAACGGAGCCCTTGTCTTATTGGATGCAGATCCAATACCCACTAGGGGAGGACCCATTAGGGTTTGACAGGGGACCTCTATAAATAGGAGGGATTCAGAGCCTCATAGGCTAGAACCTTTGCTTGCCTCTCCTATTCTCCTCCCCCTCTCCACCTCAGAGCAGGCCTGGAGTTTTGAGGAGCGTCGTCACAGCCCTGCTGTGTGGATCACCGCTAGAGAGGAGGATGCTTGACCTCTTCCACCCTCTCATAAGGATCTGCAAGAAAGCAGGGATATACGATCTTCCTAGGTAACACAATCTACTCTATACGCAATTTTAAGTTTCGCGGATTTTGCGCACCAATCTTCGCACGACGACGAACATCTCTTTAGGAATCAGGGATTTTGTTTTCTTGTTCTTCCGCTGCGCATGTGATGTCGCCCCCAAGATTTCCCAACAGAGGAGTCACAAGGACTCCAAATGGGAGTAATGCATTTGTTGAATGCGTTACGAGGTCAAGTGGGAGAGAATATGAAGATGAAGCCATAGAAAGCAAGAAGTAGCAAGCTAATGTACATGAACATTAAGCTAAACAACTGAACAACTTATGCAATAATGCACACGGGCACTATCCACAATTTCATTGCTAACCGAGAAGCAATATGACTTAGGCTAAACCTAGAGAAGAGCCCGAGTTATATGAAGCCCGTGAACTCAAAGGCTAAGTGGATCTCTAGGCTGGCAAAGACGGTCCCATCAAGAACATGATGTGGAGCGAAAGAACAAACATGATGATAGTGCTATTGGATCCAAGTGATTCTCGAAATGGAGTTCATGCATGCAGCGAAGTTAGTGTCATTGTCATTCTTAAATTTCCTATGCCTAATGGGAGGTGACAATTCATGCATGGTTCTAGTTTCTGAAGGAGAAACTAAGGATCCACAACAAATATCAACATTACAACTCAAGAAGGGGGGTATAAAAAGATTAATTAACTTTCGTGGCTATAGTAAAACTGGAGTCACTTGACGTGGAGGTCATTCAAGAACCTATAATGGTGATGAATGTTTTGAAGGAGTTTATAGATGTCATACCACTCGAGTTACTGAAAACTCTACCACCACGTAAAGGAATGGATTATCACATTAAGCTAAAGCCAGGAGTGAAGCCTTCAACGAGACCACCATACCTCATAACTATACTATTAGGTAGTGATCTTATCCTAGTTTAAAGAATTATTCAGAGCTCTAGTTCTTTTATAAAAGAAAGAGAGCCTTCAATTATATATTGACTATCAGGTTCTAAACAATGTGACAATAAAGTACAAGTATCTCATCTCACTTATCATATACTTGTTTGACCAACTAGGTAAAATAGAGTATTTTTCTAAACTCGACCTTCGATCGAGTTATTGGAAAGTACGTACTACTAAAGGCGATGAAGTAAAGACTACTTGTGTGACCAAGTATGGAGTATTCGAGTTCTTGATGAAACCCTTTAGCTTAACCAACACTCCGGTCACATTCTATACTCTCAAAACCAACTATTCAAGGAGTATTTAGATAAGTTTGTGATCATCTATTTAGACAATATCATCATTTATAGCAAATGCTTAAGGAGCATATTGAGTACCTTTAAACAATTTTTAAGGTTCTTAGACAGAATACTTTGTTTGTGAAAAGGAATAAGTGTTACTTTACTTAGACGAAGATTTTGTTCTTAGGGCACTAAATCAATGAAGGTTCCATTTGGATAGATAAATCAGAGGTGCAAGTTATGGCGGAGTGATGAACATCAAAGAAGATATCAGAGCTAAGATCCTTCCTTGGTTTCATCAACTATTATCGGTGCTTCATAATTGGGTACTCAAAACATGTAGCTCGATTGATAGAGTTACTAAAGAAGGAGCAATATGTTCTAAGACCTAAAGGCTAATGTATTGGAAGAATTAGTACTTAAATTATTATGGAAAGCTTTTTGAAGTTCATTTGGATACTTTAGACTTTACTATTGGGAGAGTACTTATGCAAGAAGGTCACCCGATGGCTTATGAGAGCTGCAAGCTCAATGAGATCGAGTGATAGCATCCAATACATAAGAAAGAGATGATAGTGATAGTCCACTATCTACATGTTGGGTAACACTACCTTCTCGAAATGTGATTTGCATTAAGGACGAACAACATCGTGTTGAGTTACTTTCAAACTTAAAAAAAATCTCGTAAAAGTAAGTTCAATAGTAGAACTTCTCGGCTAAACTTGATATAGCCATGGAGTACAAGCTCAGATAAATAAATATCATGGTCAATGCTTTGAGTAGGAAAGTGGAGCTAATGAATATCATATAACTAAAAGGTGGAGGGCAAGTAAGTCAGTTGCACTCCAACTTGCTTTCTAGGATTAAAGATAAATTATATAGTGATTTTCAAGCAATAACCCTAATGCAACTAATAAAATAGGGAAAAACATGATGATTTGGGTCTAGGAGAGACTCGTCTATACTAAAGGAAATAGAGTTTATATTCCTCGAGCGAGCATGAATTTTTTATAGAATGTTACGATTTCTTTTAGGCTAGATATTTGGGTATTCATCGAACATTAGTTCTCGTTGAGAGAGTCTCCTATTGGTCGAAGATGGGGACTGATGTGGAGGAATGTGTTCCAACATAGCTTACTTGCCAATAAGATAAAGGTAGAGCTAGTGAGACTTTTGGAGTCGTTGCTGAAAGGTTATAAGAAGGCATTTCTTTGAACTTCATATCAAGCTTGTCGATAGTAGAGGAACTCAGATTAATACTCATGGTGGTCAATCGATTTTTAATATATGCAACATTTATTGTTATACCCCTACATGCTCAATAGAGGCTATGACTTATTCTTTTTTATAATTAGACTTCTTGAATCATATGATCTACTTGATCTAGGTGATGATTTAGGTAAAGACTCATTAGTATTTATTTGTATTATATCATCCTCTTTTGAAGTTGTAGGTTTCTTATTCCATTAATCACTTTTTCAATTTCAAATCTTTTGAAGTTTTATTTTTTTTTCTTTCATATCTTAACGAATGTGACACTTTTAAAAGTTATTAAATAATCGACTCTTGATTTCTATAAGCTTCATACTTATTCTAGTATAACATTATTAATTCACCTTTTTTGAAATCTATTAAGCAAATAAAGTGCATAAGCAACAACATCTCCTTAAAATCTTTTAAAAATTTTTCTTTTTTTTAACATGCATTAGACTATATTAAGTATAGTCCTATTTTTTCTTTCTAAGACACTATTTGATTGATGTGTGTTTGACGTGATGAATTAATGTAAAATTTTATTATCTTTATAAAAACTTTTAAGTTAATTTAATATCTATTTATCACTCATATATGTTCTTAAACATTTAATCTTACAACCACTTTATCTTCCAATCAAATTCTTAAATTCTTTGAATTTGCTTAAGTCTTTTTTCTTTTTGTTTAACATGAAACCCAAGTTTTGTGCTTATGATCAGTTAAAAAAATACTTGCTTCCTCCAAATTGGACTAGACTAATAGGGTCATTAATATTTTAGTGCACTAGATCAAGTTGATGTCATACTCTTTTTATTCTTCTTAATTTAGAAAACTCTTTTCTAACTTGCTCATGATACACACTTTATATAACTTTGATAGATGATCAATTATTGACAATCCCGTCAATATATTATACTTCTATGAAGTTTTAAAGTTTTAAAATTTAAATGAATATATCTAAGATGTCGTAATATAGAATTATCCTTATTATCAGTTTTTAAATAATTTGACTAATAAAAAATATATAAATATAAATAAAACTTTCTATTCTATATCATTTTGATATGTGAGATTAATGTTTTATTTTTGTTATGAATTGAAGGACCTATATCTTTAATCTTAATATCATAACCTTTGTCATTGCCTCATTTTTTATATAAAATATAATAAATATCTAAAATATATATTATTTTATATAAAATATAATAAATATCTAAAATATCTAATATATATATATATATATATATAATAAATATATATTATTTTTATATAATGTTTTATGTTTTTTTTATATAAAATATAATAAATATCTAAAATATAATATTACCGAAATAACTTGTATCTACTTTGAAAAAAAATTACTTAATATGATTTAAAGCTCCTAAATATAGAGTAGCAGAGTTTTGTTCTTCTCTTCTTTCTCAATAAAATTTTTTTTGTCACCTTAATTGTTAAGACTATAATAATAATAATTAAAAAAGTAATGTCCATATCTTTTGCAAACATAATATTATATTTTAAATTTTTTAAAATTTCTTTCATGTCCACGACCTTGGCTTATAATCTCGGTCTCTTTGATTAGAATTTTTTCATCACTTTCATTATTTAGATATTTTAATTGATATGATTTTTTATCACTTTTTCCTTTTTTTCCACCTTGATCCCTTTCTCTTTTATATTGTGATTCAATTTTATTCTCAAGAGTAAATTTGATTTATAGTACTTGTCTTATAGGGTTTTTTTTTCGGTAAGTCTTTATTCTAAAAATATTTGTTCCATAGATT
Source organism: Musa acuminata AAA Group (assembly GCF_036884655.1). NCBI lineage: Eukaryota > Viridiplantae > Streptophyta > Magnoliopsida > Zingiberales > Musaceae > Musa > Musa acuminata. The sequence continues at coordinate 41,303,165 of NC_088334.1, forward strand.
CATATAGTCATCATCGATATATTATATTTATTATATTTAATATGAATCTTTCATCTTTATTTTTTTAAAAAAATTAATAATCAGTTTGATTTATTCTTTGATAGGCAGCACTAAATGTAGTTTAACTATTGATACAAATAACTTCTTCACAACTTTAATTCCAACAAAAACAAGGATCTCAATCATTTGAAGGTTACAGCTGAACCTGAGAAACCTCCTCTTTGCAAAACACTTCCTAATGCAAAGCAAACTCATCTTACAAACTCGTCAATGTACACAGATGAAGCCCAAGCATGAAACAGGGGCTTGATGGCTGATAGATAACACACATTTCAAGTCAGCTTAGCAACCAAAGTAGAACAAAGTTCCACATGTTATGATCTTACAATTTCTACATGTTCTTATTTATTTACTCATGCTATCACTTGCTATGCATAAGACAAGGAGTTAAGTTACTTAGCACTCACTATCACTTCAGACCCGCTTTGATTGGAACCTCATGTATTGTAACGAAAATTTAACATTGAATCCAATTAAAGGGTTGGCGATTGAGTATTTGTTTTAATAATTATTTGAATATTTGTTTTAGTAATAATCATCATCGAGGCCTTTTTTTTTCCTTCGTTTATTTCTGGTAAACCCTCTTGAGGACTTTCTGGGAAAGAAAATTTTCTAAGGACCTTAAGTAAAAAATAAAAATATAAAAAGGGTCTTTTTTGGACAAAAAACATATGAATGAAGACCAAATAAATGATGTTATAAGTAAAAGAACGGGCAAAGGCATTGTGATATGTGACGTTTCGGCCGATATGGCGTTATAATTACATCCGTTAAATCTCGTCGCTCGCGCACAAAAATTGCTCCAAGGAAGAAAGGGGAGCGGAGATCCCGATCGACGATGGTTCGTCTCCGGTTTCTTGATATCCCTTTTCGTTCTTTCCTCGGTTGATCTGCCTTTCTCTCGCGTTATATTGACATGTATAATCATTATATTGTGCAAATGGCTCGTCGCTACACGAATTTCTCCCAGTTCGTCGATTTTTGCGTTCATTTCCTTTTTCTTGATATCCAAATCTTTCGTTCGTTTCGGGATCTTGCTGAAACGCCTCGATTTCTAGGGCCTTTCTTTTCCCGGACCTCTCTTGGTGCGAATGGTTTTACTTGAACCGACTCGGAAACTGCGGATCTGAGTCCCTCTCCTTCTCTTTTTTTTTTCTCTCTGACGTCGTCTGTGTTGTATTTTGTTCAGTTAGAAATCTTGAAAAAAATGCATTTATTTGTTACAGTCGCTAAAACCTGAATGAAATTATTACTTACCAGAAGAATCTGTTATCATTATGTTGACTATGATCGTATTTGCATAATTGGTTTCAGAATTAGGGTTTCAGTGAATCTGTAGTTGACGGAGTTTGGTGAAGCCTTGTACTTGTTTGGTTAAAATCTTGGAGATAAAGGTTGGTAATTTAAAATCTAATTCTGCGGAGGAATCAGGTTTCCTAGTTTTGGTCCTTGCTTAGATACCTTTATCAGATAAGCAATTACTACTGTTTTTGTTCTTTTCAGATCCATTTTGTAATTCTTATTAGTCGACAAGGGAACGTGAGATTGACAAAATGGTATTCTCCATATCAGCAAAAGGAAAGATCCACGGTAATGTTATCTATGAAAACCATACTGTTTTATTTCTTCTCAAATATCATTATTTCTTGACCAAGATACCTTTCTTTATCCAATGCAGAAATGGACTCATGTTTCTTATGACTAGAATTGTTTTCATTCTTATGATTATTTAGATTACTTAGCTATATAGAAGATGGTCTTGCATAAGAAGAAAACCAACTGTCCTGATAGAATGTTGGAGTACTCAGAGAATCTGATAAATCTGGATGCAAAAGTATTATCAGTCCTTTCCACAACTTTTGGAAGAACCGAGGTTCTAGACTTCATATGGTAGAATAAACCCTTTTTCTATAGATTCCTATCCAAATAAAATAAAAATAAAAATAAAAAGACATACATGTTCGAGCCTTGTAACTCTATTAGGTATTCTCCAAAGTTGATAATCACTTACTGTATGCTCTTTTGAACAAGGATTGCAAGTATTACTATGATAAATCTTAGCCTCTTCATATGCTCTAGAACTGGTGCTGAAACTATTTAGCAAACCCAACTCAGATGGGTTAATTTTTATATTTCTGATAGGATCAATTAGTCTATAACTTCCTGTCTAGCTCAAGGTCTTCTACGTTCATCTTCGCAACATACAACACGAAATCTTGCTTTTAGTAGTTTATATAGCCCAGCCATGTTGCCCATGACATTATTATACACTCATCATGCACTTCTTTGGAAATGTTAAATTATGCTGCCTTTTCTTTTAAATGCTTTTCCTCATATATTATGTATTATGTAGAATAAACATGCCAGATTGTAACCATCTAGCAACTAGATGGTGATAAGTCTTGTTGCTTGTTGGTACAGTGTAGCGTACATTTTTCTTGCTTGGAAAATATAAATGAAGAGACAAAGCAAAAAGGCTAAAAGATTTGGTCTTATTGTTTATACTGGTTTGTGCAGTTTTGTATACAATGTGTATGTTACCTATATTTTTTTTTGTTTCACTAAAAGGTCATCCGGGAGCTTAGTGGCCTTATTCCGACAAGAGGCCCAAAGCTTTGCAATTTTGTTGAGTGGAAGGGATACAAAGTTGTGTACAGAAGGTATGATAGCATCATTTTAGTTATTTTTAACCTGTTGCTTCATATGATGGTGTTATGTTTTGATAATTTTAGATGGTTCTCTTTTTCCAATAAGTTTCCACATCTTGTTTCATAAAACACATCTACAGATATGCCAGCCTATACTTCTGCATATGCATTGATCCAGATGACAACGAACTGGAAATTCTTGAGATTATTCATCATTTTGTGGAGATACTAGACCGTTATTTTGGCAGTGTGAGTCACTATTGTTTTTTCCACTAAATATTCTACTATAGTACTTGTAAGGTACAACTTTGACTGTTCCTTTTCTTCCTTCAGGTATGTGAGCTTGATTTGATCTTCAATTTCCATAAGGTACTGTCATGTCTTTACAGTAGATGGATCAGCATTCTCATGTTTTCTCCAAATTCTTCCTTTTCTTTATTAATGACCAAAAGATATTTGCAGGCATACTATATCCTGGATGAAATTTTGATTGCTGGGGAACTTCAGGAATCAAGCAAGAAAACTGTTGCACGTCTTATAGCTGCACAGGTAACTGTTACTGGAAGATGTGTTTCCTTAGCATTTTAACTTCCAAGCAAATTTGCACATCAGCCATGTATATCCACTCCATCAAGTCATTGATGATAAATTGACCAATTAATGATATGGTCCTGCAAGATTCAAAATAAGAAAGACAATCAAAACAAAGACAGCATGTGGAACGTTCTATCATCAAAATGACGTTACCAATGCCGTCCCTTTCAACTGTTATCTTCATTTGCCTTGGTGGTTTGGGCCTACTTATACCCATGAAGAAAATGACCTTTCAGTTCAGATTTCATCAGAGAAGTCATTTAACATCCCTTTTGGATCTCCTAGATTTTTTTTTTTTAATTTTGAAATACTCCTGCTAGCTTGTCTGCTTAAACAAAATATCCTGAAGCATTGTTTCATACAATACCAAAGATTGTAACAAAGCATTTACCTTTTGTGTTGTTCTGTTGTATTTTGGTGATTTGTTGACCATTAAGGTCGTTTTGTATGTGAACATTAAATTTTAGTTCCAGATTATCATCTCATTATCTATGAGTAAGTTCTTTTATCATAAAGTAGCTCTTTATGGTAAAGTTTCTTCTTTCGCGATCTTGAGCCAGATAAACCATGAGCTAATATACACATTGCTCATGATTGAAAGCTCTGATGATGCTATTTGCACTGAACTAGTACCAGTAATCAAAGTCACTAATTCATGGAGTTTCATATCTTCCACCCCCGGTGGCATAATTGAAAAATTAATATTGTTCCTGAGCAATTTAAATCTGGCTTGCAGGACTCACCGGTGGAAACTGCCAAGGAAGAAGCCAGTTCAATAAGCAACATGATGTCGCAAGCAATGTGATTGCAGTTGCCAAGTAGGGTAAGCTGGATGGTTTTCTACTGTTTGATGTATTTTTTGACCTCGTCAGCCCATGGAAGAAGAAAGCAATTCACAGCCTCAATTTATTTGTCTAATCTAAGTGTTATCATAATTATGATTCTTGCTGCCTGGCTCAGTTGTTGTTATACAATTTTATGCAAATATGTGTCATTCTTTTTCCAATCTTGTGATTAGACTGGCAAGATGAAACTTATCATTTGAAACTGTGTTTATGTCCTAAAAATTAGCCAGTTATATCTAGCAACAAGGCTGACATCCATTAATCTGTGAGCAATATTATTATATAAATATTTAATCTTTCTGATTAATGACATTTTGTTGGCCTTTCATTTTTGTGACTTTGGATCGGTGGATATATTTAAGATGTTTACTTGACCCAAACAGAAAACAGATCTCGATTAAACCCACCCAGATTGTTCTCCAATAATTTGAGCTCGAGTAAAAAGAATAAATCTACAAGCTACAATTTTTGTAGTACGCTCGATAGGCTTGATCGATTATATAACAAATAGTCATTTCTTTTGACTAGAAATTAGTTTAAACTGTTTGCTTAAACACCATAAAATCTACCTACTACGTTTGCATCCGTGTCGGACCGTTCATGTAACCGCAACCTGGTGGGCCCTGCCTCCTTAAGACTTGCTTTCTTAGGGCGACCTTCCTAAGCTAAAGAACCCGATTGGCCCACGTAGCGACCTATTTACCAGTACCATGTCGTACTTTGGTTGGTTACCCAGCCATTTACCGTCCTGGTATCCGCAGCGATGAGAGACGTGGTCCCATAGCAGCATCCTAACTGGCTTGCGATTAATGGGTAGGTAGAATCTTCTGTCAACGACGGAGTATTAGAAAGTATATATCCTCCGTATGATTATACTAATGAGAGACAACGAAATACGGAAGGAAAATTAGCAGCACACGAACAAAGACATATAATTGGTTGGAAGAGGAGGAGGTCGAAGTGAGTCGGGAGGAGAACCGCACCTTTCACACGATGGGCATGGAGAAAACCGGAGGACCGGCGGCGCCACTCCTCCCTAATCCACCTCCTCCGTCTCCGACGCCGCCGTGCTACGGCGTGCCTGTCGCTGCCTCTGCCGCCTTCCAGGAACCCTACTTCCCGGAATCCCCGGCGTTCGTCGTCCTCCCTGTCTATTCCCGTCGCCGCCGGCGCCGCTGCGGATGTTTCCGCTGCTGCGGCTCGTTCCTATCCTCCTCCACCCTCCTTTCCGCCGCCTTCCTCCTCGTTCTACTCCTCTCCGCCGCCTTCTTCCTCTGGCCCTCCGATCCGGAGCTCACCGTTGCACGCCTCCGTCTTGACGACATCCACATCACACCTCCGCCAGAAGCGGCTTTCGACATTTCCCTGGGCGTCGACCTCAGGGTCCGCAACCCGGACTTTTTCGCCCTCGACTACCGCTCCATCGTTGTCACGATCGGGTACCGCGGGAGGCCCCTCGGCTCCGTCACGGCCGAAGGTGGTCACATTAGGGCGCGGGGGGTCTCCTACGTTCGCGCCAAGCTCAAGCTCGATGGGATCCGCGTGTTGAATGATGCCATCTCTCTGATCGAGGATCTCGCGAGGGGATCATTGCCCTTGAACACGGTCACCGAGGTTGATGGCAGGATGCGGCTCTTCTTCATCGACGTCCCCGTTCAGGTAAACTTTGCGAATACTTCTTCTTTGTTCATTTTCATCTCAATTGTTTGATTTGCTAGTTATCTTTTCCTCTATATTCTATCTTTCTATGAAATTATTGTGCCATAATGACCCAATGACATCCGATTCTTGTTTCTTGTAGTTGAATTGAAGGAAAAGAAATTAACCTAATTATAACATTAGATATATTGGGTTGCCAGAGCTAATGATCCTTTTAAAGAATTGTCATTTTTCAGTCATATGAGCAAATTTTCATTGTGGTGGTGTAAGACCAGCAACTATAGCATCAGACAAGCTAAAATTTGGAGGATAGGAGTTAAAAGACAAGCAGGCTTTTATTTCTGAGGAGATATTTTGTTGCTTTGAGAAAGGGTTTTTTTGGTCATCTAATTCATTGTTATATTTCTAACTCAAAACAAACGCATGTTTAATCTTTTTGTCCCCATTGGTAGATATCCTTAGCAGAAGGATGGGTTCCAATCAATCAAGTTCATAAAAGTTTGAGGACAATGGTCTTAATCTATGTTCGTCATGTTTAATGATTGCTTGAGACTTCTTAGATAAGAAACAATATCTCATTGTCATGGCCCAATTTTATAGAATAATATGGAGATGATTCATTACTTCGATACAGAATTTAATAATTACCCTCCATTCTTTGTTCGTCATGTTCTATGATTGCTTGAGACTTCTTAGATAAGAAACAATATCTCATTGTCATAGCCCAATTTCATAGAATAACATAGATATGATACATTAATTCAATACAGAAATGTAATAATTACCTCCCACTGTTTAATGAGCAACTTTGTGAATTACTGATTACATCACTCCTAGTTTACTGCTGGAACATCTTATTCAATATGCTTTTCCTCTTACTTAGAAAGCAGATGCACTTTAACTGTTTGTGACCTCATAGTCTCTAATAAGCATCAGTCATGTGATTTCAAAAATTTATGCAACCATTCTGAGTCATAAAGTGTTCTAGGTTCTTAACACTGTTCGAGTAGTTTGTTCTACTAACCAATATTTCATCGTGATGATGATATCTTAATATCTTAGTCAAGGGATCTTCGAAAGTAATTTTCTGATGGCAGAAACTAGAATGTCATCAGTTTTCTGATCTCTTTGCTAACATTTAAGATGGAAAGACTTCCTTTACTCATCCACAACATGTGATCCTATTCAAAACAGTAACTTTTTGATCCTCAAAAGACAAAACCCAGTGCTTCCTTCAGCGCATAATGTCAAGCTATTGGCACCAACTTATTATGGACATACCTAATCTAAATATAGCTTAAAAGAAGATTTGAAAATTTTAGCTACTTATTATGAGCATACCCAACTTAAGCTTAGCTAAAAGAAGATTTGAATTTTTTTATTGGCATTAGCTCATCTCACATATTTCACTTACTAAAAATCAACAAGGAGAAAAAGGGTAAACTAATGAAGATGTTATTCTATAATGAAATTTCATCCTTTTCACATTAGTTGCCAAGGAGGTATTAGGCCTTTATCCTGAGTAATTCCTGTAGCCTGATTGAATCTGATATTTATCCCTTAATGGTGTATTTCTATCATCTATTCATGAGGTGCATCAGTTTTGAGATTATCATCCCTAGTTGTTGGTGGTGCCTTGTAACCAGAGTGGGTGCGGGTTTTTTTTTTTTTTTTCCTTCCTCTTTTCACATCCAACATTATTAAATCTTTAAAAACGAAATACAGTTTCTTTACTCCAAGAACCCCTCCTTGCTCTTACGTTACCTCCTTGCTCTTGTCCTAGACCATTATATCTTTTAGTTTTCCTTAGTTGTGCTGTACAGTTCATGCCACTGTTGCATCATTTTAAATATGGACACTCTCTATGGATTTTGAAAGGGTTCTTTTATTGAATATTAACCTTCAAATAAAAATTAAGATGATAAGCTTCTCAGAAGTTGGGATCTGGATCATCTTATTAGAACTGTCCCCTGTCTCTTTTCTCAATCAGTAATGAGTCATGTGAGGATTGTAAGACTTATTCTAGGATTAGAATTAGTGAGAGGTGAAACCAAAGCAATCAGGGATTGTACGTGCTGCTTTTGTTGCCTGGCATCAGGTTAACATCTTCTGTTTGGCTGTGAACATGGAGCGAAATTGAAGGAATTAATGCCCTGTGCAGGACTTTGAAGCAACAAAATTTTCTAGTGTCATTGATGGAGGATTTGGTGAGATTGAAAGAGCAACTCTCTCTGTGAGACTAATGTTTGGATGATTGCTGCATTGGCCCCTGCCATTGCAGTAGGAATAAGAATGCCTACTAGGGCATAATTGGAGAAATTGACTGGGTAATATGTAGGCAATAAGGGTGATCAGTGCACAAGCTTCCTGGTTAATATATGCTGCCATATCCTTGCAAGCAGTTTTCGTAACTGGTAACTCAAGTTTCAAAGGAGCAATCTTACCATGGCACCAAGCCTCACCCCAAATTCACAGATGATAGGCTTTGGATTAATTTGGATGGTTAAAGTTGGACTTTAGATTGTTTCCAAATTGAAGTAGCAAGCATACAAGACAGCAAAACAAAAGATGGATAAGTTGGGGGCTAAGCTTCATTCTGGAAATGTGTCTTACATTCAACCAAATATATATGTATATATGTTTTGAGTAGTTAAACAAAAAGGCAAATTTAAGCTCATACCCGGGATGTGTAAATGAAACATCGTCAATGAGAAACAAGGCCACTATTTTACATGCATAACCTAAAATTTATATCATCTTTGTACATAATTGAACGCCTTGAGAGCTTTAGCGTTACATCATCTCAATATCTTCTTGCCGACTCAAGGTGTGCCTCCTAAGTATTAACCTTTTCAAAAGAATATTCTCTCCCTGAGGCTTAATCCTTAAGACTCTGTTGCAACATGCTTGTGAGATTGTTGGCAGTTGAGCAACCAGGTGACAACTTTGTTGCTTTCTTTGCTATCTGATTGAATAGATCCTTATCAAGTAGTAGCAACAGGCGAGCCATTGGAGGGTGAATGCGCGTAACAAAGGATTTTTCATTCTCAGAATTTGAAGTGATTTTAGAACGAGAGAGAAGTAGAATTTAGAGGAAAGAAAGTAAAAAAGAGGAGAAAGAGAGCAAACCATTTACAGAAGAGCCCATCTCTTTTCAAATAATACACTTTGCTAATAAAATGTGCTGAACACATTTAAGTATCTAGTTATCCTTGATGGGAAAAGAAGAATCACGTATCATGTGAAAATATATCGATCTTTTAGGTCATGAGTCATCCCATCAAAGGTGTCACAAGAAATTGTGGCCTTTACATTTCATATTCTCCCAAAATTGTGCTGCTCAATCTAATCATTTTCTTCTTCGGGCACTTTAGAGTAACTATCGATTCACTATGTGTTCTCTGTTTAAGCATCGGGTAATTACCTGCTATTATGTACATTTTTGCAGGGAAAGATTTCCTGTGCAGTGACTGTTAATCCAAACACCCAGGAAGTCATTAGTCAAGACTGCTACCCTGAGGTAAGTAATTTTACAAGCATCATCTACTTTGAGGACTTAATCTACCATAGACTTCTGATGCCACATGGATCCAAATTTCCTTGTTCAGTGATGTCTGTTGCTCGCAGCAGAGGGGATTCCAGTGGACACTTCATGAAAGTATACATAATATGAAGGGAAACAGAGCATCTTTGTAAGCTAGAATTCCTACAAAGGAAATCATTGTAAATTAATCGGTGCATGTAGCTATTGGGACAGGTGATCATCAACTATTATTATCACGTTAGCATGGAGGATTTGATTGTGTGTTTGAATGTTTATTGAATGGCTTAGCCTCCATTCTATCCCCTTTGGTATCTATCATATTACCATGGTCAGGCCACTTGCAAGAACAAAAAGTATATCTGTTATCATGCACAAACTTGCAGGGAAAACAAACACATCCCTGTTCGCAGTTGGTCTCAATTCATATCCATGCACTTCGCAACTGGTATTGTGATTAGGGATATCCATGCCTATTTGATCTGTTTAAGCCTGATTAGTATATCTGATAATTGGATTTAGAGTTGTAACAGTGGATCGGATTTCTTTTATATATTACTTGTCTATTCGATCTACTTAATTTGAATTAGGATCGTTGCGTTTGGGATGGATAGTAATGGAGTTCTTTGCAGGCATATTTAATTCATTGTCTTATTCTAATTGTGATGTTCGATTGTGTTCTTAGTTTTCCTTTTGATTGTTTACGTGCAGCATGAAAGCATCATTTAGGAGGTCATCCAAAGCCAACCAAGGAAGAAAGCTAAAGTGATGTGTCCTCATGCCCTGAGAGGGAGAAAGGCAAGAATAAGAGGCAAAAGTAACACAAAGCCAAAACGCAACCATAAACCCCATGGCGAGTCCTCTCTTCCCCCCCCAGCGAATTACGCAACATCCAAACCCAAGCAAGCGCTTCTTATCCTCTTCTCCCCACCCCCACAACTTCCATTCTCTCTCTTTCTCCTTCTCGTGCACCGCCACCGGCAGCGAGGCATGTGTCATCCCCTGGTTTCCTGCAGCTACGCCATGGGGCGGCAGCGGGGCCATACGCCGCCGACGGCGGCAACGGAGGCGGCTTCGTCGCGGCCTCCGTCGGCGAAGCGGTGCATCTGCTCTCCGACGGACCATCCCCGATCCTTCCGTTGCAGGCACCATCACCGCGACCTCTACAGGTGGAGTGGCGATGGAACGGCCGGAAGAACCGCTGTGGCGGGATGATTAGAATTGCCTTGCGGCATCTTCATCGTATTCAGGTGAACACTGCGTTCGCGTTGTACGTTTATATTCCCACAGCTGCCCTCTCTCTCTCTCTCGGGTGTGTGTTGGACGCTATCATTATGACTAAACACTCTTTATCTTATATTCGACGTCAAGATTACCAACCAGCATTCAGTAGGAGAAAATTTGACATTACCAACTTAAGTCATTATTCTAATTCCAGAGAAAGATTTACCACATCAGCCCCGTTAAGATGAACATTTCTTTCTTGATTGTTCCTCACATTGGCACCCACCGCTACTACAACTACTGCCTAACAAGGCCACCAGACACACCGCAGCAAAGGAAAACACAGCAAGACCGATAACGAACACCTTGGCAACACACCTTGGGCCACTGCTAGACCGAGGGGCAGCTGCCGGCGTGGAGATGCCTCCGCTGCTGCTGCCGACACGGGAAGGAGGGTAAGCAGGGGCGGAGGTGGAGGTGGAAGGGGCAGCAGATGATGATGGCTTGGAGACTTGGATGTCCACCCTCTGGCCGGCGCTGCAGTGGCCCGGGATGCCACAGATGGATGAAGTAGCGGTGGCCTTTGGTCTTCATGGCGATGGAGTCATTGCCGGAGGTGTATGTGGCCATCGGAGACGTAGCGGTGCATGCATCGTAGTCCGCCTTGCTCACCTCAAGCACGTTATGGATGTTCTTGCTGTAGTCGAACACTGCCGACAGACACACAATGCGTTGCTGAGACATGGATTTTTTGCAGAGGCAATCAGAGATTTTTGCATCTGCTTACTTGGCTTTTCTAGTTATATCAAGATCGATCGTTACTGTAAATGAGAGCAAAGAATTGATAGAAACATTCTGCGACAGATTCGAAACAAGTCTTTGGTTTGCTCATCATGCATAGCCTTTCCTTTCCTTCCATGTGGATTGGGTTGATGCTGTATGTACATTTCACCTTCTTTATCGGTCTGCATGTATGAGCCTCTTGGAGAGAGTCTACTATGACCGGTGTTGATGTTGATAGGAAGAGGGGATGGAGTTATCAAACAGAGTAAGACAAGCTTCAGTCTTCTATATTTCTCTCAAAAAAATATTTTATAATTTCAGAAACTTTCTTTCTCTTATGACCCAACATATGGGGTTTATATAGTCCCCAAAGATACATTACATTAATTATATTCAAGATAAATTATTCTCTTTCAAGAAACCCTTTCAAGAACCAATAATCAATTTGACTTATCCTTCTATAGACTTTTAACTCATTTTTTCTTCTTGATGTAATGAATCTCCCTCTTGATGCAATGAACCTTTCTTTTGATGAAATGAACCTCTTTATGATACTTGAACAAGTTTACTTCCAACATTCTCCCCCCTTAAACTTGTTCCATTTAGCATGCCAAGTTTCTTTCGAAGTTGTTGAAATATTTCAAATTTGAGAGGTTTTGTAAGTATATCAGCCACTTGTTCACTTGTCTTGACATGATGTAGCTCCACTTCTTTATTTTTGATATAATCTCTTATGAAATCTTGTATCGATATGCTTCGATCTTTCATGATAGACTGGATTCTTGGCTAAGGCAATAGTTGACTTGTTATCAACATAAATCTTAGTTGACTTCTCCTGTAGCATATGAAGTTCTTGGAGTAATCTTCTTAGCCAGATTGCATGACAAACACTAGAAGAAGCTACTATATATTCTGCTTTACAACTTGATAGAGCAACGATTCATTGTTTTTTGAAGATCAAGTGAATGTAGCTTTATCAAAAAAAAATACAAATCCAATTGTACTCTTCCGATCATCATAGCTTCGGCCCAATCACTATCATTATATCCAATAAGCTCTAACTTTATAGATGATGGATAGAACATTCCATACTCTAATTATTCCTTTAATATATCGTAAAATTCTTTTAGCTATATTTAAATGAGATGTCTTAGGAACTTTCATATATCTACTTATTAAACCAACTCCAAATAGTATATCAGGTCGAGTGCATGTCAAATACCTTAAACATCCAACTAGACTTTTATAATAAGTTAGATTAATGTATTTACCTTCACCTTCCTTAGTCAACTTAGTGCCATATTCAATATGTGTATTTGTAGGATGACAATCTTCCATAGAAAACTTCTTTAAAACCTCCTTTGCATAATTTTCTTGTGAGATAAAAATTCCTCCATTATCTTGTATAACTTCGATACCAAGGAAATAAGTCATTGAGCCCAAGTCAATCATCTCAAACTTCTTTTTCATAGAGTGCTTAAAATCTTTAATCATAGAGCTACTATTGCCTGTAAATATTAAATCATCTACGTACAGGCATACAAATAAGATATCTCCATTAGAGTTAGATTTTCTATAGAGAGCATGTTCATGTGCACATTTAGAAAAACTATTTTGAATAAAATAAGCATCTATTCGAGAATTCCATGCTCGTGGGGCTTGTTTAAGCCCATAAAGAGCTCTCTTTAACTTGTATACTTTGTCTTCTTGTTCATGAATAATAAAACCAGAGGGTTGTTGAATATATACCTCTTCTTCAAGAACTCCATTAAGAAATGCTGATTTGACATTCATTTATAAAATTTTCCATTTTATTTGAGCTGCTAGAGAGATAAGTAATCTTACTGTCTCCAATCGAGCAACTGGCGCAAATACTTCTTCATAATCAATCCCATATTGTTGTTTATATCCCTTCGCAACCAATCTAGCCTTGTATTTCTCCACCTCTCCTTTTGCTTTTTTTTCTGTTTTGAAGATCCACTTAACACAGATAGCTTTGTGGTCTTTTGGAAGTGTAGTAAGCTCCCATGTATTATTTTTGTTAATGGCATGAATCTCTTCATTCATAGCTTGTCGCCATTTTTCATCTCTATAAGCTTCTTCGAAGGTTAATGGATCATATCCTGCAAAAAGACAAAATAAAGAAAGTTCATCATTGTTAGTATCAATCATTCGAGTCGCATCATATAACTCCTGAATTGGTCTTGTCCTTCTTATAATTGGACTTCTTGAATCATGCGACCTAGCTGATCTAGGTGATGATTCCGGTAAAGCCATTTTGGTGCTTGCTTATATTATATCTTCTTCTTCAGCTATAGTTTTCTTATGTTACTCATCACTTTTCCAGTTCCAAATATGTTGTTCATCAAACTCAACATCTCTTGACATCACAACTTTATTTGTAATAGGATTGTAGAGTTTGTAACCACTAGAATTCTTTGGATAACCTAGCAAAATGCATTTCTGACTTTTATCCTCCAATTTTGTTATCTTTTCTTCTGGTATCTTAGCAAATGCAACACTTCCAAAAATACTCAAATGATCAACTCTTGATTTTTGTAAGCTCCATGCTTCTTCTGGTATCATATTACCAATTCACTTTGTCGAAAACCTGTTAAGCAAATAAACTGCATAAGCAACAGCATCACCCCAAAATTCTTTAGGAATTTTTCTTTCCTTTAACATGCATTGGACCATATTAAGGATAGTCCTATTTTTCCTTTTTGAGATACCATTTTGTTGAGGTGTGTATGGCATGGTGAATTGATGTAAAATTTCATTATTTCTACAAAAACTTTTAAATTCATTTGATATATATTCACCACCCCTATCTGTTCTTAAACATTTAATCTTACAACAATTTTGTCTTTCAACCAAATCCTTAAATTCTTTGAATTTACTTAAAACTTCTTTCTTTTCTTTTAACATATAAACCCAAGTTTTTCCACTATGATCATCAGTAAAGGTAAGAAAATACCTGCTTCCTCCAAGTGATACTAGATTGATAGGGCCACAAACATCTGAGTGCACCAGATTAAGTCGATTACATGCTCTTTTTGTCTTTCTCACTTTGAAATGTTTTCTTTCTTGCTTACCCATGACACATACTTCACACAATTTTGCTGGGTAATCAATTTTTTGCATTCCTGTCACCATATTATACTTCTCTAGAAGTTTCAAAACCTCAAAATTTAAGTGAGCATATCTAAGATGCCAAAATGTAGAAATATCCTCAATATCAGCTTTAAAATAATTTAATTGATCAAAAATACTTAAATACAGAGGAAACATTCTATTCTTTGCCATTTTCACATATGATATCAATGTTTTATTCTTGTCACAAATTGAGAGAGTCATATCTTTCATCTCAATATAAGAACCTTTTTCAAGTAATTGTCCCAAGCTTAGAATATTATTTTTCATATCAGGAACATAATAAACATCTGAAATGCATAATTCCTTGTCATTATTAAGTTCAAGGAGAATTTTATATTTACCTCTTACTTGTCTTTGAAACAAATCACCAAATGTAATGTTCTCGGAATAACTTGTATCCATTTCTGAAAATAACTCTTTGATACTACACATGTGATTTGAGGCTCTTGTATTTAGATATCATATCATAGACCGATCCTCTTTCAAACTATCATAACTCATTAGCAAAACTTGATTTTCGTTCTTTTCTTCCTCAACAAAATTTGCCTTATCACCTTGATTGTTAGGATTATAATAACATTCATAGAGTAATGTCTATACCTTTTACAAACATAACATTGTATTTCAGACCTTTTAGAGTTTCTGCCACGTCCACGGCCTCGGTCATAACCTTGGCCTCTTTGGCTAGAATTTTCTCTAGCATCTTCATTATTTGGATATTCTTGATTGGTATGATTTCTGTCTCCTCTTCCTCTTTGTCCTCGTCCTCTTCCTCTTTGAGAATTTGATTCTTCTTTATTTTCAAGAGCAAACTTAGCTTGTAGTGCTTGCTCCATAGTTTTGTCTTCTCCTCTTTTTGTAATCCTTTGTTCATGAACTTGAAGGAAACCCATAAGTTCTAAAGACATTTTTTTCAAATCTTTAGATTCTTCGATCGCAACAACAATAAAATCAAATTTCGGATCTAGATATCTCAATATTTTTTCTATTACTCTAAAATCAAATTTCGCAACACCATTTCGTCTCATTTGATGAACAATAGAAATGATTTTTAAGAAGTAATCAGAAATAGTTTTAGAAGTACCTTGTTGTAATTTTTCAAACTCGGCTTTAAGGTAAAGAAACTTCGTCTACAAGTATCTTTACCTTATCAATACCACCGAATGCTTTTTGAAGCATTTCCCAAGCCTCCTTTGAAGTATTTGCTGGAGCGATGATCTCGAACATTGTATCATCATGCCTTTGGTAGATTGTGAACAAAGTTTTTTTCTCCTTCTTCCTTCTTTCTTTGAGTTGTTTTCTTCCTTCTGCATTTATTGCTCCTTCTTCTGCTGGACTTAGTTCAGCAAATTCATCTTCTACAAACTCTTATAATCTTGAGAGCCTAGAAGAACCTTCATTTGGATGCACCATATGTCATAATTTTCTTTTGTCAATCAGGGGATCTGGAGTTAGATAACACTTGATGAAGAGGTCATAGCTTAACCTATGCTCTGATACCAAATGTTGATGTTGATAGGAAGAGGGGATGGAGTTATGAAACAGAAGAAGAGTAGGACAAGCTTCGATATTTTATATTTCTCTAAAAAAAAATACTTTATAATTTCAGAAACTCTCTTTCTCTCGTGACCCAATATATGGGGTTTATATAGTCCCCAAAGATATATTACATTAATTATATTCAAGATGAATCACTTTTTTAAGAAACTATTTCAAAAACCAATAATCAATTTGATTTATC
This sequence comes from Musa acuminata AAA Group, assembly GCF_036884655.1. NCBI lineage: Eukaryota > Viridiplantae > Streptophyta > Magnoliopsida > Zingiberales > Musaceae > Musa > Musa acuminata. The sequence continues at coordinate 41,319,416 of NC_088334.1, forward strand.
CTTTTATAGATTTTTAATTTATTTTTTCTTCTTGAATCTCTCTCTTAATGCAATGAATATTTCTTTTGATGAAATGAACTGATACTTGAACAAGTTTACTTCCAACAACTGGTTCATCATCTTAGATTGACCCCATTCTTTGTTGTTCATAATAAATCACAAAGATCTCACTGAAGCATTTCCCAAAATAAACTGAGTTGTAGCCACATCAAACAAGGATCAAGAATTATAGAAAAAAGAAAGGGTAAAGAACCGAAAACAAAAATTACCCAATGGTGTTCTCCCGGTTGGAAGTTTCAAAGATTTCCAAAAGGATGGTGTTAAAGATACACCAAACACCAAAGATCAAGAAATCCCCAGGATGGTCCACCCCACGGCATCCCCCACCTTGTAAACCGCACTCTCCGACCGCCCAACGCCGGCGGCGAGCAGGAACACCACCAACGCCGCTGCCATCGCCATTGGCCTTCTCCACACTTGTGGCTATTAGTACTCTCTTTTGACGGCGAGAGGTAGTGCAGCGCTTTATACTACTAAGTAACACCCACACCGTTATATATATATATATATATATATATATATATATATATATATATATATATATATATATATATATATATATATATATATATATATATATATATATATATATATATATATATATATATATATATATATATATATATATATATATATATATATATATATATATATATATATAATCTTCCTTTATTATGATTCTGAATTAGAGTATGTAATTTTTTAATTCCTATGTTAGATGATTTCACATTGTAGAACAATTTGGGGGAGACACCTTTCAATGATTTAATCCTCCTGTTAAAACACAAAAAAAAGGAGAAAGACCAGAAAAATAAAAGAATATGACCTCTCAATGTTTCATGCAGAGTAAATACTGGTGAAGACTATATTTTATTACTTTATTGTTAATAAAGATTTTAAACAACACTACACCACTATCATACTAATTACACATGAGGCTTGTAGATTTGGGCTTATTATGCGAAAGTTCAAAGTAATTACCAACTTCAATTAGGGTAGTCTCTTCCCAGTCAAGGTGTAACTTTTTGTCTCTCTTTTGTAGAACACCCATGGGGCACACAGGGTTGTTCATCCTGTCTTATGGAGAACACCTACTTCATGTTGTATCTTAGGGTCACACCAAACAAATGGGATCTGACAACATTTTGGGACCTCAATCACATGTGAAAGAGATCAATCTATCAAGTTTATTACTACTATAATTCTTCTAGGTCTACCACTTTGGCATTTGGGTTCAACCTGCACCAAATCTCAACTTTGATTTGGGTTCCGAAACCCTAACCAAGTTCAGCCAAATCCTGTAGAAAAAAAAAGGGACCAAACCTTGAATTTTAACAGAGTAACATTTTCCATATATTATAAAATCTAGTAAAAGACAGTATTATTATCATCACAAGAATTTTGTAAGGTAGAAGGAAAAAAATAGATAGAGAAAGAAATTTGATCCTGTGGCCTATCAGCCAAGCCTATATAGATCATCATGACAATTTTTTCAAAGATTTTATTGTAATTCAATCATGGTTATCGATCATCTTTGCCATGATAAACTTTTTCGAAGATTTTATCATGATGTATCACATAAGCTTTAATGATCATTAAAACATCACATGTTCTGTGTGTGATTGCATATTAAATGAGACCATGGTTTACCTGCAGTTCATGTGCAACTTTGGTCATGCAGCAGCCATGCAACAATGGATGATCCAAGTAGAAATAATTCTTTCCTCCTGCACAAATTCACAGAAAGCTATCAGAAAACAGAAAATCAACAGTACGGTAGTTTCTACCCTCTCAAGAACATCCATAAGATTAAGTTGCTTCATGTAAAACCTGATGGAAATTTATGCAGAGCCAGAGTAAATCCAACTGGATCAGGTGGCAGGAACATATCCCAAAAGAATCTTACATAAATCATCAAAAAGAGAATACTTGGAAGTTGGTCACCAGTTCATGTTTGCTGCCAATGACAGAGCATTGTGAAGACATGTACAAGCGAGTCACATTGTATCACTGTATGCACCCTGCTGTATATGTAACCACACTTTAACCATAACATATGGTTAACGAAGGTACGTTAAGTTCATGGCCTGAGACAATGGCATGTCAGAAGTAACGATAATCGATAACGCACGTCAAAGAAGGTTTGAAGCATGTTTGATTGTTGGGAATTAGGTAAATTACTTCTCATACAAAAATCGACTGTAGACAACAAAAGGACTGTATTCAATATTTGAGATCTTTGTTGAAGAAAATGCTGTTAATCACATCTCTCCTGCAGAATGGAAGCCAGACCAGACTGAATATCCTCTTTAGCTCGTTTGTCGAATGGATCCTCGCCAAAGTATAGATCCAACACTGACTTACACAAAAGCTTGCTCTGGATTTCCCCCACTTCCTTCCCACCAACTGCAAAGACAAGTATCATAAGCTTAAAAACTAAAAAACACAATAATCCTATGGGCAAATAACATGTATGCACTTGAAAGTAATATATAATGTGTTCCTCATGTGAATGTTTTCAGTGCTCAAGTAGTATCACTAAATAAGTACTAAAAAGTTGGACAGGGCTTTATTTCTGGATATACATGAAGTGAACTTCTTAGTCCTTTGACTATACATAAAATCAAATATTTGTGCACAAAAAAAACCAATTATCCACAAATTTTATCTGCAGCACAGCTAGAAACATCTATGTGTTAACCGAGATAATATTGACCTTAAACAAGATAATGTACATTATATGATGTAAGAGATCAGGATTGCCATGTAAACCAACTCGGTTAAATGTCATATAAGGATTAAGCCTCTGAAAGGAAAGGTAACATGCAAAATGTAAAAAGGAACTGAACAGACCAGTCAGATGCAAATTATATGGACTATGGAGGACATTGGTTGTTTGTCTTGCAGGAATTACTTCAAACCAATTTTTCAGAACTGAAAATCTTTTTAGGAAAATAAAAAATATAACAAGGATGCAACAAATGTGGTCAGTTTCAAGGAAGTCGTATTGAATAGTGCCCATTAACAGGAGAATTCTACCAAATATAAGAATGCAACTGACGCAACAGGAAGTGAGGAAGTGAAATAAAGACTGCAAATATTACATATTCAAGAGTAGATCCAAAGGTACAAGACATTTGACTTATTCTCCTTTGATCTAATAAAAAAGTGAAAAAAGTCCATTGTGCAATGCAAAAACCAATTGATATACTCCAACTTAAATGAATTTCCTAGAGAAAGCTAAACAAGTGTGAAGAAACCTACAAAAAAATAATGGTATTATAATAAATTAACCACAGCACTTATGGAACCCAGTATAAGAGAAGGTAGCCAATCCAATCTACATCAATAGGTACTGAAATTTAGCTCTATTACTCGACTAAAGCATTTGATGACTAAAAATATGCTGTATATTCATTGATTTCACCCATTAAAACAATAAACAGCAATCATCCCATATTGTCTTGGAACATATAAATAATAGCTTATTTCATTCTTGATAGGAGACATTAGTAATAGACCAACAAATATCAATTTTTTACTGATAATAATACAACTTACTTTTTATTTGAAGAACGTAACCTTGTTCCCTTGAAAGATCTATCACAGAACCCCTTGGGAGCTTATATTCATCTTTAAATAAAGAAGTAAACCTGCAACAGGTGAATTTTAATGATCAACAGAGAGATATAAAGCAACTTATAACAGTTATTCTCAAATAAAACATTGAATCTCATTAACTGGTTTATATTCAGGTCATTGTCCAATATAACTATGTTCCGTAGTTCTAGTTTACAACAAAATTACTTAATGCAGGACATTTTTTTACAATGTTCACCTCCTTTACAACATGAACAGAAAAGAAAATATTAAATGAAGTTGTCGCTGAATGGATAGATAGCACGAAGTCAAAGTAAAAAGTATGTATTTAAATACTAAATTTGGAAGGAATGCAATAGTACAGCAGAATAAGCAAAAATTACAGCAAGACAGAAAGAATGTTTCAGTGTCCAGCTTCATATCCTAATGTCTTCTTAGTTTCCAGAAGATAAAATTTGCCTCATATCTTCTAGATAAATAAACCTATCATATCATCCATTTGTATTTTTCTAATATAAATCACTTGACTAATGACAGTTGGTTTCTTGCAGGATGTAAATTACTACAATCATAAAAAGTTAAATCTAATGATTTAAGAAACTGATGGGTCTATCTCATAATTGTCTCCCATACCAAATTTCATAATACAAAAAATATAATGAGTTCGATGAAACAAGCAGAAAAAGAGTACCTTTGAAGCAATTCTATGTTGTCTGATCCACTGAACTTTTGCATCCTACTTCCTACTGTCTTTGCAAATGCATTCCGCACAGAGCCTATGCTCAGTCTGTTGTATACTATTTGAAGCCTAACTGTCATGCGTAAATCCTGATCCAGGACATCTGAAATAAACTCCTTATTTTCCTTCAGTTCAGAAACTGAAAATGTGCCATATTTCTCACGCAATCCTTTCATATCACTGTCGTCAGCATAAACTCCTGCATGAATTAGAGAATCGACAATTCACTGCTACATTCTGATCAGATACAGCACCCACTGCAACTCAAACGAATTGGCCGGTGAATTGTCATGCAACTCATGACATAAATCATTGCAATGGAGAAGCTTCTGGATGATGAAGATCTAATTTGATGAAGAAGTGTCCTACTAGTGTGGTGTGTCTGATAGATGCATAACATCGGTGGCTTGAGGTAGATATTGGGAATTACAAACCAAAAAAGATTGCTAAAGACATTAATCGCCAATTTAGCAGCCTAATAATAATATTTCGAACCTGTTCAACCCAATTCCATAAAAAGTTCTTTTTTTTTTTGTTTAACCAAATGGAACTGAAATAAGTCGTCGAGCATTGAAACTGAAATGCCAAGGCCTCCATGAACTCCATTACACATCACAAGCGAAGAACGACAAAGAAACAAGGGCGATTTCCAGTTCAGAAGGAGTCATAAAATATAAGAAGAAGCCCAGAAAGGTACAATTTTTATTGAAGTCGCCAAGAGAAGAAACAGGACAAACTTTGAAAGCTAAACATTCAAGAGGAGGCGAAGAAATCTAGATCAACAAACAAACCTCAATTGCGATCCCAAAACTATGCACATTTCCAAAATTAACCGACAGATTCTTCAGAAAAATTACCAAATGCATAGACATCAATGTTCTTGAGCCCCAAGACACTGGTCTTGCGCAGCCCGATCCCGGTGAGGCGCCGGCCGCCGTCCAAAACGGTGGGGAAGGCCGCGCCAGTCCTCGGCTCCACGGAGGTCCCCGTGGGGCCATCAGCGAGGGAGAGGGAGGCCCAAATGGGGGAGGCGTGGCTCCACGGCTTCCGGCGGGATCCGGACGTGTCTGCGGCCGATTCGAGGTAGAAGCCCACGGCAAAGCCTATTCCGGCACCGATGGCCGCCGCGGCTAGGCGGAACGAGGTCGCACCCGTGGACCCGCGCGGTGGCTTCGGGGGCCGAGGCAGCGAGAACGGGAAGCGGAGGGAGCCCATCGCTAGTGCGCGTGGGATTTGGGAGGAGCAGGAGCTGTAGGTGAGAAGGTTTCTTTGCTTTTTCCGATTATAACTACCCTAACTAATCTACCAAATAACACCAATACCCCTGTCGATTATTTTCCTTACCAAAATACCCCTATATTTAATTTCAGATATAAAACCATGTCAAAAAGCTCTATTGCCGAGTCAAAATGCTATTTTATCCTCACGTGTACCCATAAATTGTATCCAATAGTAAACGCTATGAGTTTAATTGGGAAATTGCATTTCTAAAAATTATTCATATAAAATATGATAATTGAGTCCGCATTCGTGGGTGAGGGTATTTTAGTCATTAGGTGAAGATAACTTCATCATACGTACAACGTTGATGCCAAGTTCCACGGTGTTCATGGTCGCTCTGCCCGCTTCTACGAATTCCTGGAACAGTTGGGCAGATGCACTTGCTTGTAAGCTGGAGTCTTGATCAATGGATTGCTCTCAAAGAAGTTGGCAGGCCGTAGCTCGAAGCCGCCGCTCAATAGCGGCATCACCGGAAAGTCTTCTTGATATGGTACGTGATGAACGCCTACTGTGTACCACAGCACGATGTCTGTGTTCTCTATCACTCGATTCCTGCAAATAACGCACAAATGGTTCGTCTTCGAGCTTTCGCCAATCCTCCATAGAATTTAGTAGTGAAAGGACGTACCTCGCGGTCCATGCAGCCAAGTTGTCGTCTCCCCTGCTCTCGTCGGCGTAAAGCCCTGCCGCCCACTTCTCGGACTTGTTGTAGGCCGTCACCCGCACCTGCTTCTTGCTGTAGCTCGCCCTGATCTGAGGGTAATCGTCGTCGGAGAGCAGAGAGGCCGCCGTCGCACCGTGGCTGATCAGACGATAACCCACGTCGTTCCCCATCTTCGTCTTCTTGCTCGGGTTCACCACCAGCAGTTCCGCCGGCTCGGCGCCGAGCTCCACCAGGGCGTCGGCCTCGGTCCTCGCCGTCTCCTTCGCCACCGTCCAGTAACTCCTCCTCGGCGAGCTGTCGTCGGTCACCCTCACGGTCTTGAGCTTCGATTTGACGAAGGAGTTGTCCGGACCGTCGACGTCGAGGTCGAGGTGGAAGGTGACGAAATGGTCGTGGTAGACGCCCATGGTGTTTGCCGCCAGCAGTGTACCGTGCTGGTCGCCACTTATTTGGTCTGCGTGGGTGTACTGCGTGCCCTTCATTTCCAGGATGCCCGTCAGTGACACCTGTATGCATAGAGATGCCACGTGTGTTGATTAAAAAAATTATATGAGCATAAAATTTATAATCATATTTTTGTAAAAAAAATTTAATATTAAAAATTAAAATCAAATAATCATATATAAAAACTTAGATGTATCTATCTCTAGATGTTATTCAAAAAAAAATTAATTGATTTATAAATAGATGAATTATCATCTGATTAAAAATTACAGTTATATTAATCTATAACGGAACTAGACTTGATCCAAAAGCTACAACGATATTTATCTATAAAAAGACTTAGATTAATATTTTTTTTTCTTCCTATCTTTTACATGATAATAGTAACGAGATAAGACCTATTGAAAATAGATCTGGATGGAATAAGGATAATGAGAAATTGAAAATAGATAACGTATCATATATAGTCTTATTTTATCTATTTATAAACAAGAGCAAAAAACCTAAGATAAGTAATTAGAAATTTTTTTTTCATCAAGATAATCTCATAAGAAATCTTACTTTGAGTAATTAGAAAAAATCCCTTCTATTAAGATCATCTCATAAGAAATCCTACTATAATTAAATTTATTTTTATTAACTAATAACCATAATTAGAATATAATTAAATCTATAATATATCTTACTCAATTAAACATGATCATACAGTCTAACATTCTCTGATCTATTAATTTTTAAGATATAAAAAAATAAAGTTAAAATAAATAAAATAAAATTTTATTTAAATTAATTTATCTAAATTAGATTCTAAAAGTTTTAAAAAATATTTTACATATGTGCATGAATTTTATACAACAAAACAATAAATTTAATAAATATAATAATTATATGTCATCAATATTATACTTTCTTCTATATATCACAATGATCTTTATATATTTTTTCTAATATAATCCATAATGATCTTTATAATTTATCTTATTAAACAATCATATTATCATATTCGTAATATGCATATACATAAATATAGACAAGATAATAAAAATAAATAACTTTAACTAAGTAAACAAAGAAAAATATATATTCACTTAAATATATATCATCATATATTTATAAATTGCTTATAAGCCTCATTACAAGAATATGTTCCTTATGCTTTAGTAAATAAATCATCAATCATCATAGTGATATTAAGGTTCTATACTTGTTATTTTTGGACTCTTTATATAACAGCAAAGTATTTTATCTTAATATAGTTAGAACCACTAAAATACTTACTATTATTAGAGAATAAAACTACTATAATATTATCAAAAAATATTTTTATTGGCTTGACAATTGAGTCTATCACACCAAATTTGTAGATAAAATTTTATAACCATAAAACTTGATTCGTGACCTCAAAGAATATTATAAATTTAGCTTATATTATTGATGATACAATAAATGATTGCTTTATAATTTTCTAAGAAATTACCTCTTTAGCTAATATAAATATAAATCCTTAAGTAGATTTCTTATTATCGAGATAATTTATAAATTTAATATTTAAATATTTTATTAATTTAAGTTGACCTAATCTCTTATATATGAGTATGTAATCTTTTATCCTGTATAGATATCTCATTACTTTTTTTTACAGATTTTTAATGTTTTATTCCTAGATTGCTCGAGTATCTATCTAACATTTCAATTGATATATGGTCCCCCAATAATTTGAGTATATAATATATGTTTAACTATGCATATATAAGGAATATCTTTCATGTGAATCTTTTCTAAGTCATTCTTAGGATACTAGTTTTGATTGAATTTCACCTTTAGTAATATTATATTATTAGATGAACAAAGTCGCATATTAAATTTCTCTAAGACTCGGTCAATACATCTTTTTTAAGATAGTCTTAACAATCCTTGAGATATATATCTGAATATTTCAATACTAATAACATAAGTTGTCTTATTCATATCAATCATCTTAAAATTCTTGGCAAGAAATATCTTGATTTCATGCAATAAATTTACTAGTAAAATATTATTCACATATAAGACTAATATAATAAATTTGCTTCCACTAACCTTCAGATATATATGTTAATCAATAATATTTTCTTAAATATGAAGAAAGTAATTATATTATAAAATTATATATATCATTATTCGAAAGTTTGTTTAAGGCCATAAATAAATTTCCTAAATTTGTAAGCCGAACATTCCATTCCCTTCTTTATAAATTCTTTATGTTATTCTATGTATATTTTCTCATCTAAATTCTCATTAAAAAATATTATTTTTATATTTATTTGATATAACTCAAGATCATAATGGGCTACAAATGTCATAACGATCCTCAATGAGTCCTTTCTAGAAACCGAAAAAGCTGTTTCATTATAATTAATGTCTTCTTTTTTAAAAAAACCTTTAGCGATATAGCCTAAGACTTTTTATATATTAGATATACATAGTCATGTCTTATTAGGTCATCTATAAATATGATAAAATATCTCTCTTCACTAAAATAGAAAACATGAAGTGGTCCGTAAATATCTCATATAGTTCTTTACTTCTTATAGTATTTTTCTTTATATTTGAATAAGACATCAAAATCAATAAAGTCTAAATCTTTCAAAATATCATCCTTCAAGAATCTTTTAATTTTTTTCTTAGAGATATGCCCCAAACTTCTCTATTGCAAGATACAAGATTTCTTATCATCAATGTCTTTACAAACTCAAATTTTAAACTAATTTTATATAAACCTTCGTATAGAATTTCAAAACTAACTTTTACTTAATCATAAAGTATACTAAGTTTACTATCACCAAAAGAAATAAAACATTTTAACTTATCAATTCTAGATTGAGAAACTAATTTTTTTGGAATACTAAAAACATAGTATGTGTCCGTAAAATTCATTAGATAACTCATCTTTTAAGTATAAATGATAAGTTCCTACTACAATTACTTTTGTTTAAGATAATTCCTCACAATAACGAATCTTTCATGTTCTTTTGACTTTTGGGTTGAAAAAAATAATTACATATTATTAGTAATATGAGATGGAGGATCAGAATCAATTAACTAAGTATTAGAAAAAACCTTTGTAATATCTAATTCGAAACATACAATGGTTAAGTTTATATCTTTCTTTTCAAATCAAGCATTGCATTTAATGAAATCTCTTTTCACATCTTTTCTTACCACAAAAGAAATACTTTACTACGAAGGTTTTCTTTTTATTAATCTACTAGTATTTTCAGACCCGATAAATTTATTTGGTAGATGATACTTCAATCTTCTTTTCTTGTTACTAACTCTTTGAGTAATAATCAAAATATTATAAGATCTTTTCTACCTTAATATTAATTCTTCGTTGATATATATACTAGTTAACTCATTTATGTCTCATTTATCCTTATTTATATTATAGTAAATCTTGAAAATACCAAACTAAGGAGAAAGAGAATTAAAAATGAATTGGATGAGAAAAAACTCATCTACATTCATGTCAAACATTTTAAATTTCATAACCTTATTAATCATATTAAGGATGTAATCCTGAATCCCTTGAGTATTGTTATTATTGAACTATAGTCAATTCTTTCGTTAATATGTCAGCTAATAACTTATCAATAAATTTAATCTATCTTCTATAGTCTTTAAATATTCTTATATGCTAGTTGTAAGCAATAATAAATTTTTTATATTATTTATAATTATCAATTTTATAAACATTAGACTGAGTCTATTAAATCTTACCTAAGCATTCATTTTATTGATTTGTTCTATGGTGCTTTTATCATTCAAGTTTGTAGGTCTTTCAACAAGCAATGGTCAAGATCTAATAGTGTGAAGTATACATGCTATAATCATTCTGAATATTTGAACTAGATAACTCAGTGTAAATTATACATGCTCTAATCATTCTAAATATTTGAACCAGATAATATAGGGACACTAGAAATATAAAAATATAAGGAATGAAGTACTACTATAAAATATAAAACTATATTAATGTTTTGATTTTCTAAGATATGCTGAACTATTAATATTATTTATATTTTACTTTTTAGTAAAATATTAATATATTTAGTATTCAATAAAAATTATTTGTGAAAGACTCATATATTTCTTATGGAATATTATTGTTATCTTTAACTATATAATCCTAAGCTATAAGAATATCCAAAATAATATCATCGTACCCAATCATATAATTCTTGAAAGTAAATTCTTTTCTTAGATTATCTATATCTTTGAATTATGTGTGTCACTATGAATATTATTTTTTAATATCATTTAGAGTTAATTTTTAATCTAATTTTATAAGTTATTGATTAATGTCACTTTGATAGCTATAAGATCAATATAATAATATAAAATATAATTTAAAACATCCTGAATGATAAAACATGTATTATAATTCATATATCAAAAGCTTATCATCCAAAACCTCTTTGGCGGTCACTAGTCAAATAAAACTTAGGAATGTAAGTTATAAATAATATTTATCATATATTTATTAATCTAATTTATGCATAAATAATTTAATAATAATAAAATAATAAATATAATAATTATTAAATATCATCAATATAAAAAAATATTTGTTAATTGTAATCATGATAAAACATAGATCAAATCTTTAAGTGAAAAAATAAATATTATTTCATAATTTTATCTGATTTCTAGGGTAGAACTATTAAAGGGACATCAATTGAAATTGAAAGAATTCAAAAGGGTATAATAGTCTTTTAATGGGTGAAAAACTCTAATCCCATTTTTGTTTCCTTAGCTATCTAAGCCTACACAAGGCCTTTAGTGCAAGGTCATATGTTGCTTGCACATCGCCAATCCGAACTCTCTTTGTGGTTGATCAATGACCCCTTACGATAGCAACGGTATTCCACTATACTCGCGCACGACCATTCTCATGCACGTGGCTATCATTGTCGTACAAGTTATCTTCGATTGTGCATGTGTTTGTGATTAACCGACGACCCCTACAATCGTCGTGCAACCACTAGTCAACCCCAACCTCCAGCTTCTCGTCGACGTCAATTGTTGCTAGCAAACACCAACGTAGTAGCATCGTTGCAGTCATCAGTCAAAGGCAGCAGAATTGTTGTGCTATCGCACACAACGACACCATTGCGTGTGCAGCCACAACAATGCCTAGGCTAATTCATATAGGCAGACATCGCTACATGCAACAACACTACCATTTGGCTTAGTTGTCGCCAATGACTGAGATAGTGACTAACGATGGTCATCGCCCTCAATAATGTTATTGTTGACCAAATACAAGTAACATACTACTATCATGGTTCCACTCGTATTACATTGCCCGTAAGCCGGTAAGGAGCATAGATGAATAGATTCAGATATCAAACAAGACAGAAGAGATACGAAAGTAAATCGACAACATAGACATATTGTTCAAACATCATATAATCAAAACTGAATAACATATTTTCCTAAGTAAATGATGCTAATAAATAGATCTAAATACAAAATAGATCTAATATATTTTTATTATCTAAGATATTTGATTTTAAAACTAAGACTCTGATACCAATTATAAGCATAAAACTATAACCATATTTTTGTTATATAGAAAAACTTTAATACTAAGAATTGAAATCAGATAATCATAGATTATAGTTTAGATACTCATATCTTTCGATATCATTCAAAAAAAATTTATTTGATCTATAAGTATATTGTCACCCAATCCAAAAGTTGTTACAATACTAATTCAACAACTAGACTCATTCATTGGACCACTAAACAATAAAATAGGGACTAGATTAAGAATATATCTCCAATCATATATATTCCTAAAAAGGTTACGTCTATTTATATGTAAGAATAAATGATTTAAAATAAATAAGTATGAGAGTCCCTTTTATCAATATCATCTCCTTACTAGATAACCAAAATCAAAATTTAATTAGATCTATAATATATCTTATCTAATTAAACAGATCATACAATTAAGCATATGAGACGTGACATTGATGTGATTAAATTTAATGCAATTGGCTTAAGTATATATATATATATATATTCTCATGTTGATGTATATATCTACTGTTATTGAAGTCAACTTTGTCATACCCCTAACTTAATGGAGCCGCTGGTTTTGAATTCCCAATCTATCACGTAGTCGTAGTTGCCAATTGCTGACACCATTCGTACGACCAGGCTCACCTCCGGCCTCACCTCCGTGATCTACAATAGAGTATATCCATCAGAAGAATCGAGTGAATCCTGAGACCTTTACCTGTGTCCACAAGATGGAGAAATGGTTTCGATCACGACGAAGCTATGTCGACTCACCACTTGCCCAGGAATCCCGAACTCGGTGTGCCGCCACGAGGCGTCGCCGGAGTAACGCTCGAACACACAGAAAGCATTCGATTGCTTGATCGGCAACCCGTCTCGGTCGGTGATGTACGCGTCCATGAATGCGGCATTGGCCGGGCAGTCGGTCATGGGCTCCAGCGGTGCCGCCAAGAGCCCGAAGCCGAACTCGCCGACGTCGAAGAAGGTTTTGTAGTACCATTCCTCCGATGGGTCCATGTACGGTACGAATATCTCCGATACGTAGCCCCTGTGCAGGACTCGCCGGAATATTCCCTTCTCGGAGTCCTTCACTGATGCTAAGGAGATGACTGTGCCGGCTCGGACGTCGTAGCCCAAGTGGAATTCCCAGTTGGCCCACCTGCAAACGTGTGGAAAAAAATCCATCGATGAAGCATTTTCCAACACAATGTGACGTGTTCTTGCTATTTATTGTATTCCGATAAAATTGTTGAACAAGTCAATGCAAGATAATTCCAACAATTACATGCATAGATAATATATTTCTATCGGTTCACTTATATTATGTGATAGGAAAAGGTTCATGCAGTCAACCTATCAACTATTGGCTCACTATATATTGCTGTCATACATAAACAGTGTTGAACAAGAGGTTAGAGCGAGAACAGATACCTGATCATGTGGCCATCAACTTCGAAACCCTTCCCTTCAGGCTGCACGATGATGCCGGGCTTCGTCCGCGGCCCTAGCGGCGGCTTCTGCTTCGTGGCTCGGTAGTCCGTCCCCGTTGACCCCGGCACCGGCACAACCATCCGGTCCTCGTACTCCACGATCTCCATGGCGTCCAAGTCCACCACCACCGTCACCCCCTCCAATGGCCTCGCGTAGAAGTTCACCGTTTCTCCCGTGAGGAAGCACTGGATCTTCAGCAGCCGCCTCCCTTGCTTCCTCTCCCCGAACCACCCCACCGAGAAGGTCGTGCACAGCACGTCCTCCGGCTCCAGCCCCCGCTTCTTCACCGACTCCACGAACGGCGCGTAGTCGAAGGGCAGGGCGGAGGCCGCCTCTTGCTCCTCGGAGTTCAGCATGGGGTAGCCAAATCCCTCGTACACCTTGTCGGAGACGATGGAGTGGTTGGTGATGTCCACGTATATCTCGTGGGTCTTCTTCTCGGACCGGACTATCACGAACGCTCGCCGTGGCGGCGCTGCCTTGTTCCAGCGGTGGGTCGACGCCCATGCGAGCACGTCCGGCTTGTCGAGCTCGTCCAAGCCGACATAGTGGAAAGAGAGAGATTTCGATGAGCCAAGGTGGGAGGACTTGATTATGTTGCTGACGGCCGAGATTTCGGAAGGGGTGAGAGGATCGAGGGGATGGCAGTAAATGGAAGCCGGCTTAAGAGAGTGGAGGAAGACGAAGACGAAGACGAAGACGAGGAAGGAGGAGGAACTCAGCTGTGGATTCATGTGGGTGATTCAAGGCAGTGATGGTGCAATCGCAATAGAATTAATGGGGACTTAAATGAAGCTGGACTGTTGACTTGAGAGCTTGACTGCAAGCAGGACGTCAACAAGATGCAAACGTCTGAGCCAAGCTGTTGAAATGTCGTATATGGTGTGCTTGGAAGGATATTAGTGCACGTCCTGACTTCCTGCATAGTGGTAAATAATTGCTAATAAACTAACAAAGGATGAAATCTTCCACATAAATGAGACAATAAATATACTTATCCTGTTAGTTCTATTCATTTGAGCTATCATCACAAGAAAGAAAACAGGACAGTGGGATCGATCGGCTACCACAGCATTATTATCTTGAACTTGTTCAGATGTAGAAAATTCTTTAGAAGACTACTCTTTTGGACGAGCATGGGGAGGGTCATATCGGATGATGGATCAATTCCCAGCTGTAGTCTCCTAGGGATGCTAAAATCTTCATTAATGACCTTTAAATGACAGGGAGTGAAAGATCTATCAAGATATGAAGGCAGAGTCCATATGCTTTCGTGTGATGGAGATGAACTCAAGCTGCATTACATCGGAGCATCCAGTTGGAGAAAGAACACACTCCTCAATTGGAAAGATCTATCAAGGTATGAAGGCAGAGTCCATATGCTTTCGTGTGATGGAGATGAACTCAAGCTGCATTACATCGGACCATCCAGTTGGAGAAAGAACACACTCCTCAATTGAACTAGTTTGTTATTTTCATAGTAGCACATCGAAAAAATGTTATTTCCTATTGAAACTATAAATAAGAGTATGAGCTTTGAAGTCAGATGTACCACAAGTGGCACCATAAGAAAAACAAGTGTTTGCTTTGGTTTAAGTCTATACTTAGTTAAATAGTTTGGGCTTATAATTTGAATTTTTTCTTGTTTAATATTTTTGGATGTTTTATGGCCTAGGAACATCTTCCTAAGACATTTATAATAGTCTTTTTATAGTAGTAATTTGTTCCTCTTTCATCCATGGATGTAGGTCAAGGTTAATTGACCGAATCACGTAAATCTGGTATTCTTGTCGCTTTTATCTTTTCGCTTTATTATCTTTGTTGGGTTGCCAAAATTACCTTTGTTAAATTTCCTAGGGCTAGCTCTAACAAACTGGTATCAGAGCATAGTTTCGGGATCTTTTGGCAACAATGACAATAACAAAGATCGTTGTCGAGAAATTCGATAGAAATATCAACTTCGGCATGTGGTAACTCAAGATGGAGATCATTCTGATTCAAGACGGAGTTGATTTGACACTACAAGGGGCTAAGAACATTCCAGATGGTACGTCAAAGGAAGATTTTGTGAGTATGGATAAGAAGGCCCGATCCAGCATTATTCTAAATCTCTCTAACGAGGTTTTACGGGAGGTAGCTATGGAGACTACGGCTAAGAGCATGTGGGACAAGCTTAAATCCTTGTATATGAAGAGGACAGTAGAGAATCGTCTCTACTTAAAGTAGAGTTTGTATATGCTTCGGATAACTGAAGGTACATCTATACTCTCACATCTTGATAAATTTGATTCCTTAGTTATGGATTTAGAGAATATATATACAAAAATTGATGATGAGGATAAGGTCATGTTACTTTTGTGTTCTCTTCCCCAATCTTTTAAGAATTTCCGTGATACTATGATTTATGAAAAAGAAATAATTTCGTATCATGAAATTAAATCTACACTAAAATCTAAGGAGTAGATAGACAGAGATATCATTAGGGAAAGTAGAGAGAATCAGGCTGAAGGTTTGGTTGTTAAGGGGGAACAGATAAAAGAGAATTTGATAATAATAGATCTAAATCTAGATCTAAATCCAGATATAGAAATTTGGAATGCAGATATTGTCATAAAATGGGGCACATTAAGGCTGATTATTTTAAATTAAAAAATAAATTAAAGCAAAAGGAAAAAATTGTTAAGAAAACTACTGAGTCTGCTGAAGCTAATGTAGCAGCTAATGAGAATGATAGAAATATTTTCTTTGCTACTGATGACAGGACGAGGTCTAAAAATGAATGGATTTTAGATTCGGGTTATTCTTATCACATGTGTCCTAATAGAGATTTGTTTTCCATATATGAATCTTGTAATGGTGGAATTGTTTTGATGGGCAATAATGCAGCATGTGATATTGTTGGTAGAGGAATAATCCAAATTAAAATGCATGATGGTATTGTGAGGACGCTCACTAATGTTAGACATGTTCTTGATTTAAAAAAAAATCTCATCTCTTTAGGCACCCTAGAGGCCCTTGGGTGTAAATACATAGCTGAAGGTGGAGTTATGAAAGTTTCTAGAAGTGCCTTTGTTGTTATGAAAGCTTGTAGGTCTGGTAGCTTATATATTTTGCAGGGAACTACTATCACAGGCTCTGTTGCAGTCTCATCATCATCATTGTCTAATTCTGACATTACCAAATTATGGCATATGCGTTTGGGTCATATGAGCGAAAAAGGTTTGAGTATATTGAGTAAAAGAAATCTACTTTGCGGACAAAGTACTGGGCCACTGGATTTTTGTGAACACTACATTTTTGGAAAGTAGAAAAGAGTCAGCTTCAATTCTCCGGCAGTTCACAAAACAATAGGTACTCTTGACTATATTCATTCAGACCTTTGGAGTCCAGCTCATGTTCAAGGGTGGTGCCAGGTATATGTTGACGTTCATTGATGATTATTCTAGGAAAGTTTGGGTTTATTTTTTGAAGCATAAAAATGATGTTTTTCTAACATTTAAACAATGGAAGGCTTTGATTGAGAAGCAAACAGGTAAATAGATTCAGCGGCTTCAAACAGATAATAGCATGGAATTTTGTGAAGGTGACTTTAATGAATTTTGCAAAAATGAAGGAATCGTTCGGCATCACACTATTAGGATGACGCCTCAGCAAAAGAGTGTGGCCGAACGTAAGAACATAACACTTTTGAAGAGAGCAAGGTGTATGATCTCAAATGTAGGGTTGATAAAGGACTTTTGGGCAGAGGCGATTAATATGGCCTGTTACGTTGTTAACCGCGCTCTTTCTGCAGCACTTAACTTTAAAACTCCGGAGGAAGTTTGGTCAGGTACTCCTGCTGATTACTCTGATTTAAAAATTTTTGGGTGTCCAACATACATGCATATAAATGAAGGAAAATTAGAGCCTCGAGCTAAAAAATATATTTTCCTTGGGTATGCTTCAGGGTGAAAGGGTACAAATTATGGTGTTCTGGTCCCAAATCCCAAAAATTTGTAATAAGTAGAGATGTTAATTTTGATGAATTATCTATGTTATCTTCTAAAGAGGAATCTACTAGTTGTACAAATGATAGTGCACAGAAGCAGGTGAAGCTTGAGATTGGTAGGTCTGATTCTTTTCAATCGAACTCTTCTACTCAAAGAATGCCAGTAGATGGTCCCGAGTCTACTGACACAGATAATCCAGAGGAAGAGCAATATTCCATAGCCAAGGATAGACCACGGAGAGATTCGACCACCACAAAAGATATGCAAATTTGGTTGCATATGCTTTGTCTGTTGTAGAAGAAATAAGTGAAGTTGGTGAGCCTACTTCCTATTCAGATGCAGTTTCTTGTGATAATTCTGCTAAGTGGTTGATCGCGATGAATGAAGAAATTGAATCTCTCCATCGGAATAGAACTTGGGATCTTATGAAGTCGCCTTTGGGTAAGAAAATTGTTGGATGCAAATGAGATACTATTGCTGAGGGAAAGGTCCTTGTTCAGAAAATTCATACGAAGGACAATCCAACTAATATGTTTACGAAGCCTCTTCTAGTTTACAAGTTCAAGCAGTGCTTGGACTTGGTTGGTGTTCATTGTTGGTGATTGCCCGTTGGGGCTTTTATGAAGAAGGTGAAGCAAGTTTTGTTGAGACATGCCAAGGTGGAGATTTGTTAGTTTGGCAAGTCCCATAGTCCCACATTGGGAAAACCAGGCTTGTTATCTCCTATTGAAACTATAAATAAGGGCTTGGAATTTAAAGTCAGATGCACCACAAGAAAAACTCAAGTGTTTGCTTTGCGTTTAAGTCCACACTCAGTTAAATAGTTTGGGCTTATAATTTGGATTTTTTTTTTAATATTTTCGGATGTTTTATGGCCTATGAACATCTTCTTAAGGCATTTGTAATAGTCTCTTTTATAGTAATGATTTGTTCCTCTTTCGTCCATGGATGTAGGTTAAGGTTAATTGACCGAACCACGTAAATATGGTGTTTTTATCTTTTCACTTTATTATCTTTGTTGGGTTGTCAAAATCATCCTTTGGTAAATTTTTTAGGACTAGCTCTAACATTAATTATGATAATATGATACATTTTAGAGACCAAAAATTGAGACTCATATTTTAGCTGCATAAAATTTCCATTCTAAATTGGCATTAAACTTACCCTGTTTCTACATAATTATCCTTGTCTGACAACAATTATTATAACAAAGATCAAGTTGCAACAATTACAATAAGACCCCCTTGATACATTTATAATGATTGAAAACCATGCTCAACATTAATCTAGATCATTTTGTTACAGGTTGAGGTCATGCATCTTCAAACAAAGTGCTACGAACAGAAATCACTGGTCCATAAGATCTGTGTAATCTCTCCAGAATAGCCTCTCTTCGAATTCCTGCAACCATGAGTAATACAGCATCAAAGAAAGCATAGGTGCAAATGGTTATAAGAAAAGATTTGTGTTCTTGTCTTGGTTGGTCCTGCATTCAAATCATGTGTGGATTTGGAAGATTCTGAAAACGCCATTTCATTCAACCTTCATTTGTACTTCTCAAAGAAAAGCGACTCCAAGTTCTCTAAAGATGGTCATGTGATAAATGCAAAGACCAACTCTCTCTTGACAATTTGAGATGCTCCTGTGATCTCTGTTCAATATGGATCCTACTGACAACACGAGGAATCATGCCATTGATGCATTATTCGTATCGCGATGCTGAGTCACTACCAGTTTAGGTTGACAGTGCTTCTGCGTGCATGGTGGACCAGTTCTAGAAGCAGAGCAACCCTCAGAAAGAAAACGATATGAAGCCAAAATAGGGCCTAATTAGCTTATCTCGTTTCTTATCATTGGAAAATAGGCTGCTCCTCTGTTCTGATCCGAAAGAAATTAACATAGCACAGCATGTAAAAGTTCTCCATTGATTTACGGTGTAGAAAGCAGGAAATAGCTTTCCTGATGAAGTGAGACAGAGAGAACTTGAGAGAGAAGAGTGGGAGGTGGAAAGTGACACGGTACCAAGACAATATGTAATCCATGATTGTCCTGTAAGAGCATGGAATTCTTGTGGCAGCAGAAACTGTGTCATAGACTTCACCTCTGTCTCAAGCAAGCCTATTACTTAACCCTCCAACTTCCCTTCCCCTCATCCTCACTCTCCCTCTCCATTCCCCTATCACCAATGAAGAAATAGCGCACCTCTCATCTCCTTCCCATGGGGTGGCTTCAGTCCCTCTTCTCTCCTCTGAAGAAGCTCTGGTTTCGCTTGCATTCTGCTCGCAAAAAGAGTATGTCAATGTTCTTCTACTTCATGCTTCTGTTTGTGTAGACAAATCATTCTTAATAGTTGCTCAACAGTAAGGACTACTTGGTATTCTTGGAGCAATTCTTTGCCTCATTAGAAGTTACAATTGGAACTTCTCTTGCACTGACAGATAGAGGGATATACATCCTCTACGAGGATGTGAAGTCATGCCAATGCGAAGACGTGCATATCTTATGGTCGATCCTCGTCGAATCGCAGCCGTCGCCATTGCGACTGAAGCAGTGAGCCCCTGCTCATGAATCCATGGAAGAACACCGGAGAAGACGACGAGGTTTCTGATGTGTGTGATTGTATATACATACTAAATACAAAGATAAATGCACAGGTCATGAGTGAGGGTGATGAGCTCCTCCCGTGCCTCAAATCCTTGTTTGCAGTAGTAATATCTGATGTATTCTGTGTAATACACAAAAGAAAACATGACAGGGTTTGGTAGAAGGCTTGTTTTCTTTTCCTTCAAATCTGATGGATGTCCACTGTGGTTAGCTGTAGGGTAGCAGAGATTTCATTGTCACCGTGTTTCTGACACTGCATGAGGTGATATATTTCTTTGCATCATACGAACTTCTTATATCCAAGATGTGAGATGTATGGGGAAATTTTCCTGCATGAGCTCTAAAATAAGAGGAAGTGATGTGGACAGTGCAAGTTGTGATGGGTCACTGCAGCTGAAGTGAAAAGGACTGTGTTCTTTTTGTTTGCAGACCAATCTCTTCTCCCCACAACAGCATCTGCAACTTAAGTTGCATGGTTACGGTTAAAAGGTCAAGTGAGAACGCCTAAGAATTGAAGCAAATGCAGAGACAGATTGATAGGAAACATTTCGATGACAGTCCACCAGCTGATCGCCACCAAAAAGCTGATATAGAAGATAAAAGGCCCATGTCATCCCCCTAGATTGGCGATGGTGCAGCAACTTATCGACCATCGTGGATCGCAACCCGCGGGAAATGGTACGACTTGATAGTTGGGAGCAATAATCCTCGAACGATTGAGCTGACCTGTGCCCCCCTTTCGTCGGCTCCTGCATATAGCTCATAAGGAGCTATTCAACTCAACATTGTCAACCGTCAGAGTTGACAAGAGGCGCCCTTTTCTGTTGTCCTTTGCTGATGATGCATCGTAGCAAGCCATATTGATTAGTCATCCACATAAACGAGCTATAGAAGGAGGACGTATAGATCAACCGCCTATCAACCATGGCCCTCTCAACTTCTCAGGTATAAAAATAAAAATCAATCACCGATGTCTAAACAGAGATCGAACCCCTATACCCTAAACCCCCATGTCTTCATTACTCCACATAGCTAACTCGATCGTCGAAGGGATCAAGTCGAAAAATCGCCTCCGCCTCCTCCCTCCACCCCTGCGACATCGACCTTTTGTGCGAAACCCTCGAGGAGTTTGGAACCTACCCCAACCTAATCGCGAAACAACTTTAGAACCACTTCGGCCAATGCATTCCCAACAGAGACCCTTTTGCCCAACCACCGGGAGGGCCATCTAGATGGCTTTGCACCTTCGGGATAAGATGAGACTATGTTGGCCACTAGTTGACAGTATCAAAGTGTCAATATTTTTATGCTAGAAGGAGGGCTCAAATGTCACAAGACTGTTTACCTGCAAACCCCCTCAACGAGTGCTCTAGCGTGGAGGTGTCGCCACCCATACATAATACCTTCAAGCAAGAAGGGCAATTACCCTTCTTCCCATAAGTGGACATGTCCACCTTAGCCCAGACCATGGGGTGCTATTAGTGTTTATTTAACGGCCCTGGGCTCTCACCTCTAGGGATGAGTATGGGGCACCTAGTTATCCTTATCAAGACCATCATAAACCTCACACACCAAGTGCAGATGCTAGTTGGGATAATGCAAACAATTGCTCCCTCCATAACTATGACCAACAATCTAGCCCTCCTCCACTCCAACACCCCTAGGGGCTCCCGAAACTAATCTACTATCGGCACCCTTGGATTATCCTGGGCCAATAGAAATGTCAGTCGGAGCGCCACACTCCCTAATAGTGAATTTTTGCTCACCCCCGCACCATAGGCCAGTCCTACCCAAGTCAAAAACCTAATCGATAGACTCGATGGGCGACTCACTTAAGGCCCAATTGCAACTAATGAATCAGCATCTAAACAAGGTGCAAGGGGAGTTTCAGCACTCAAAAGGGGACGCCAACGACCCCATCTCAGGCAGCTCCCCATTTATCTAAGGCATCTAGGAGAAGCTCCTCTCGACTAACTTTCACCTCCCGATGTTGGAGACTTTTAATGATAACTCTAACCCAAGGGAACATATCGCAACCTTCTAGGTCTAAATGTGGAACGTCAAACACTCTGATGTGTCAAGCATTCTTGACAAAACTAAGGGGCTCGACCCGAGAATGGTATAGTCATTTGAAGGCGCTCTCGGTGTCATTGCCTAGTGAAAGAATTTGAACTCTATTTCCTCATGAACATGCACCCAAAGCCTTTCACGGCAATACTGCTTAGAATAAGGTAGAAGGAGGATAAAATCCGATAGGTTTAAGATGCTTATCCCTCGTTGGTGGTATCTGATGGACCTCAGGCCCTTGTGGTTCTTCTGATTATTGATGAAGAGGCCGCTTACAATTATTCCTGAGATGCTCTAATAAGCTAACTAATATATAGTTGCGGAAGCAATGATCTTGAGCCAATATAAGAAGTCCCACATGAGGTCATGCCAAGAATCGTCTCGAGCACCTATCTCAGGTTCACCACAAAAAAGCCACAATCGACTCAAGATGCCTCACCCGAGGTCTAGCTCAACCTCACTCGCTCGACCACTATGAAGGTCATTTGAATGGTTTTGTAACTTGAGGATGAGATGACACCATGTCCGCATCTAGATACCAAAAGACATGAGATTGAGAACAGTCTCAAATTACAAAGAGATTGAAGATTGTGATGATGTTCAATCGTGGTTACTTTGACCGGTTCAAGAGTATGATAGAAGCCGATAAGTATGGAGACCCAAACAAGTCAACATAAACTTTTGTATTTTTTTAAGGTAAACATAGATCTGTACAATTACATACATGTGATACAAGATGAACAGATTCAACTGGAACAAAGATAGCAAGTCTATGAAGAATGAGACCAGTTGACGTATGGGAATAACAAAGGATACTTGGCCAATCAGCAGCAGAACCTTCACATGCCATTTAGATCCAATAGCGGGCAGGAAACTTGTAGTAAAATGTGACGTGTGACACTAATTCTTATGACTTCACCAACCCATTAATTGGAGTAGCTGCAAATAATGAATGATACAGTAGAGAGAGAGAGAGGGAATGCATTGATAAAAGAGTCCTCACAAAAATTTCAATAGTAGAAAATCATCTTATCAAAATATAATTATACGTACAAATTGATGTGGTGGAATATTCGTGAATTTTATCCTAATTTACAAACTCAAATAATATTTAAATATTCAAATTTAATTACATGATCTATTTTATTAATTAATCTGATTTAAATGGGTTGGATTGAGATGAGTGTCTAAATATACCCGACTAACGTATTTTTCTTATTTATATCCTTATTTTTTAAGTGGGTCGGATCGGAATGGATATTTCAATAAAATCCGACCCGTTATCGTTTACATGAGCAAATCATTGCGTGGGTTTCACTGTAAAGGTATCGAGCGCCTACTCAGTCGGTGGGAGTTACGACATCACTTTCCTCCACCCGCCGACATCTGCAATCATCTCCTTCATTCTGCCTCGTCTTCTCGTCTCCGCCCGCTAGCATTCCCGATTCCTCCTCCTCCTCCTCCTCCCCGGTTTCCCATGGCGAGGAGGGACTCACCCCCGGCTTCCCCCTCCCCCTCCTCCTCCGACGACGAGGAGGAGGACCGCCGGACCCTGGTCCCCCAGAACGACTCCACCGCCGCGGCAAAACCCTTTCACCGCCGCCGATTGTCGTACCCTGCTTTCGAGATCTCCGGAGACCTCCCCGCCCGCGTCGGCCGCCGGTTGTGGTCCAGCAAGCACTACCTCCTCGCCGTCTCCCTCCCCTTGCTCCTCGTCCTCCTTTTCTTCTCCTTCGATCTCGGCCGCCTCTTTCGGGGCGTCTCCGTCATCCCCGTCGCCTCCTCCTCCTCTTCGTCCGTTGCCGGCGACCGGATGCGGGAGGCCGAGCTCCACGCTCTCTATCTCCTCAAGAACCAGCAATCTGAGCTTCTGCGGCTTTGGAATCTTACTCTCTCCGCAGCCACAGCCACCGCCGATGCTTCTTCTTTTCCTTCTCCTCCTTCCTTGGCTCCAAATTCCACTTCGTCTCCGAATTCCACCACATCTCGCAAGGTCGATCGACCAAATGCCGCAATTCCGGCGTCGACCATGGATGAGTTCAGATCTACGCTGATCCGGCAGATAAAGCTGAACAAGCAGATCCAGGGGGCGCTGCTCTCCTCTCACCGGTTGGGGAATCTTTCGTCGGAGGTCCTGGACGAGAATGGTAGCTTCGACGTATCTGGTCCTGGCACCGGTGTGTGCAGGAAGGTGGATAGACCCGCCGATAGGAGGACGATCGAGTGGAAGCCGAAGAAGGACAGATTCTTGTTCGCGATCTGCT
Organism: Musa acuminata AAA Group; assembly: GCF_036884655.1. Taxonomy (NCBI): domain Eukaryota; kingdom Viridiplantae; phylum Streptophyta; class Magnoliopsida; order Zingiberales; family Musaceae; genus Musa; species Musa acuminata. Next base: position 41,344,187 of record NC_088334.1, read on the forward strand.
TGTCGGGCCAGATGTCCAACCATTTGATCTGCTTGGAGAAGCACATGTTCTTCGCGGCGCTTCTCGACCGCATCCTGGTCCTCCCGAGCTCCAAGGTGGATTACCAGTACGACCGGGTCTTGGATATCAATCATATCAACGAGTGCTTTGGGAGGAAGGTCGTCATCTCGTTCGAAGAGTTTGCGGAGATGAAGAAGAACAAGATGAGGATCAATAGGTTTATCTGCTACATTGCATCACCACCTTGCTATCTGGACGAGGAGCACACTAAGAGGTTGAAGAACTTGGGGCTTTCACTTGGGAAGATTGAGGCTGCTTGGCCTGAGGATGCCAAGTTGAAGACACAAAAGAAAAGGGTTGTTGGAGACATTATGCCCAAATTTGCATCAAATGATGAGGTGATTGCCATTGGAGATATGTTCTATGCTGATGTGGAAGAAGAGTGGGTAATGCAGCCAGGAGGCCCGCTTGCTCATAAATGCAGGACGGTGATCCAACCAAGTCGGCTCATTTATCTCACAGCACAGCGGTTCGTGCAGACTTTCTTAGGGAGCAACTTCATAGCCCTGCATTTCCGTCGACATGGGTTCTTGAAATTCTGGTAAGTTGACTGTTATTGTTCCACTTCCAATTTTCTTTGAAAGCTTAACTAGAATTAAGCATCTTGTGGCATATGGTGTAGTTGTGAGCTTGAAAAGTGTGTCATGCTGTTGACTCTTTCCTAGGTGAATTAATGTAACTGGTCCTTGGTAACCTCAGCGATCGATGCGTAGGTTATTCTGATCATATGTTGTTTTCAGAGGCTTATGCTGCTTTCTACTTCTTTACATTGATTTTATATTTCTTGCAATCTGGTAGAGTAAATGTATACCTCATGTTCTGTCACTGCCTTCAAAATGATTAAGCTTTGACAAACTTAGATGATCATCGTAGTTCAATTGTCCTAAAGTTGATATTTTTCCTTCTCTTCCAATATAATGCTGGTTACTCAATAATAATCTGCATAGAATACAACCCTAGTTTGCGTGCCAGTTTTTTCAAACCAGTGGATCTGGTTACATGAGAGCACATATACAGTATTGATCCTAGTTAATGGCAGATATTATTGTAAGACAACATATTTCACAGAATTACTTATAAGAGCGAACACAAGTGTCGTCAAATGGACTTTTTTCTCATAAGAAGGCTAGATAAAGTTATTTGTAACAATTGTAAAATTATACCCGGAGAAAGTTTGATGAATTAACATAGGTTGATGGTATTAAATATTTATTATAGAAAAAAAAAAGCAAAAAGATAATGGAAAAATTTATTAGGACTAGATGGTGAAATTTTAAAGATGATAATGTAAGTACTTTTAAGAATAAGATGAAAAAGGAGACGACTTGGAATTTAGATGAGGATAATATTAATATTATTTGGACTATGATGACTAATAAAATTAGAAGCTTAACAAAGAAGACTCTTAGTGAAGCTAAAGGTAGAGGTGCAAACTTAAGAGAGGATTAATAGTGGTGCAAGGAAATTCAAAACACACTTTTTACCAAAACATCATGTTTCAAAGATTGACAAAATTATATAAATGAGAAAAAATTTAAAAGATATAAAGAATCTAGAAAAGAGACTAAAAAAGCAATTAGTATGATAAGATATAAAACTTATGATAATTTTTATAATAAATTAAGTACTAAGGATGGGGAAAAAGATATATATCAAATTGCTAAGGCCAAGGAAGTGTAAGGATTTAGGTAATATCATATGCATTAAAGACGAAGATCAAAGAATACTTGTTAATGATAATGAGATTAAGGAAAGATGAAAAAATATTTTTTATAAATTATTTAATGAATATTTCACATAGGACTTAGATTTAACGATAAATAATAGTGATAGATTTAATAATCATAGATTTATTCATAAAATTAGAGCTAATGAAATAAAAGACATATTAAAGAAGATGAAAATAACTAAGAGTATAGGGCATAATGGTATCCCTATTGAGGTTTAAAAAAGTTTATGGGACAAAAGAGTGGCTTGGTTAATTAGTTTATTTAACAAAGTCATGAGATTGGAAAGGATGCCTGACGAATGGAAAAAAAGTTTTTTAATGCCAATTTACAAAAAATAAGGGTGACATACAAAATTGTTCAAATTATAAAAGAATTAAAATCATTAGCCATATATGAAACTTTAGGAAAGAGTTCTCGAAAGTAGGATAAGGCTTGAAACAAATATATCTAAAAATCAATTTGATTTTATGCTTAGAAGATCAACTATAGAAGTTATTTATTTATTAAGATAATTAATGGAAAAATATAAAGAAAGAGAAAGAGTTTCATATTGCATATGGTTTTTATTGACTTAGAGAAAGCCTATGATAGGATTCCTAGTGGGTTTTAGAAAAAAAAAGATGTATCTGCTAATTATATTGATGTTATTAAAGATATGCATGATAATATAGCTACTAGTGTTAGAACTATTGGGAGTGTGTCTATTGAGTTTCTATTAGCATAGGACTACACCAAGGATTCACATTAAAGTCTCAACTTTTTCATATTAATAATGAATGAGCTTACTAGTCACTTACATGATAGACCTTCATGGTGTATGTTATTTATTAATAATATTATTTTAGTTGATGAGAGCTTAAGTGAAATTAATTATAAACTTAAGCTATGGAGGCAAGCTAAAAAATTAAAGGTTTTAGATTAAGTAGGACTAAAACTGAATATATAATATAATTTTAGTAATTATAGAAATAAAAAAGAGAATATAATTAAATTGAATGGACAAAAAGTCTCTTTAAGTAAAAGTTTTAAGTATCTTGAATTAATTATTCAGCAAGATGTAGAGATCAATGAAGATATTATTTATAAAGTAAAAATAAGATGATTAAAATGATGACCGGCGTCAAGAGTCTTGTATGATTATTGAATACCTTTGAGATTAAAAGAAAAATTTTATAAGACACTTGTGAGGCCAACAATGCTTTATGGATTTGAGTGCTTAACAGTTAAGAAAATACATATACAAACGATTTATATTGCCGAGATAAGAATGTTGAGATGGATGTGTGAAGTCATCAGGAAAGATAGGAAAAGAAATAATTTTATTCGTGAACAATTATGTATCGCTTCAATAGAGGATAAGATGAGAGAAAATTATTTAAGATGGTATCATTATGTGCTAAGTAGACCTTCGAATACGGTAGTCAGAAGAGATGAAATAATTAATTTTAGTGATACTATGAGAGGTAGAGGAAGACCTAAAAAGATTTTAATGAAAATTATAAATAAATATTTAAGTATTCTAAACTTAACTAAATATATGACATCTTACAAATCTCAATGGTGGCAAAAGATCCATGTAACCAACCCTAAATAGTCGGAACTTATGGTTTTGTTGATGTTGTTGTTGTTGTATAACATATTTGATAGAGTTTTTGAGAATTTCTCTGGAAAGCATAGTTTATTGAACTATAACTTCACTTTAGTTCATCGTAATGAACAAATCAATCATTTTGAGTATTTAATTCTCACATTGAAAGAAGGTAATGGCTTTAGTGAATAGGAAGTGAAACGTGATTGTGGTAGCATCATGAATAATTGATGTTTAGTATATCATGATACTAGGATTAATGTAAATCACATCATATATAAGGCTTATATTGTGGATGTGATGCCATAAACTTAGGGAAGTAGATCTCAAATATCACTCATAAGGAAATTCTTGTTGGCAATATCCTAGAATACTAGGAGTAAAGTAAATCACATCATATATAAGGTTTGCATTGTGCATGTGATGCCATACGCTTAGGGAAGTAGATCTCAAACATCACTCATAAGGAAATTCTTGTTGGCAATTATTTGGCATGGACAAGTAACTAACAAACACTTGTCTCTGAAGTTGCAAATAGATTAGGGACGGGAGTCTTGACCCTCGACCTTTCAGCTCAATCCAAATTCAATCCACTTAACATGATCCAATGGGTGTATGGATTGGATCCAAGTTAAAAGATCTTGACCCGCTCGCCAAATTGTGTTTATATCAAGTATACATTTCTTCTGTTTTTCAAATTGACCTGGAATTTTGGTTGAAAAATAATTTATGATATGCTTTGACCCTTGGACCCAACCGAGTTCAGTCCACTGTTTGTATGGGTCAGGTCCATATTAAGGAATTGACGATAATTTAGTGTATATTACTCAATGTAGCTGAGACTCAGCAACATACATTCTCGTGTGTTAATTTCACACATCTTCAACATTTTGCATAGGGGTTACAAAGAACTCAATGGCTGTAGTCTCTTCTAAGAGTGATCAATCTCATGTAGTGATGGTTTATATCACAGTCATAAATCTTCAAAAGCATGTTCTGCTGCTTTCTTCCGCTGATACTTTTCAGTTCTCTAGTTGGGATTTGTGTAGTTTTAGCTTCTGCAGAACTGAGAAAACCTGAGGTGTATGTTAGATTTTGTGAAATTTCTGAATCTTAGTGGTAAAGTGAAGAAAGTGATGATCTTCTGACCTTTGTTTCCAATAATTGCCTGCAGCAATGTGAAAAAGGAGAGTTGCTTTTTCCCCATTCCTCAGGCAGCAGAGTGTATACTGCGGACTGTTGAGAAAGCCGATGCCCCAGTTATTTATCTATCCACAGATGCAGCTGAGAGCGAAACAAATCTTCTCCAGTCATTAGTTGTGTTAAATGACAAGCAAGTTCCACTGGTCAAGAGGCCAGCTCATAATAGTGCTGAAAAATGGGATGCCTTGTTGTACAGAAATCGGCTAGGAGGAGATAGTCAGGTGAACCTTTTTGCTTGGATGTTTCAAACATGAAACTATAAAAAGATAAGTTAATATTTCTTTGTACTCCACATATTCATTTATTTGATCGAGTCTCTTATTGCCTGCAGGTTGAGGCCATGCTGGACAAGACAATTTGTGCTTTGTCTACCGTTTTTATTGGATCGTCAGGTTCAACATTCACCGAGGATATCATTAGACTTCGTAGAGGCTGGGAATCTGCTTCCCATTGCGATGAGTACCTTTGCCAGGGTGAGCTACCAAACTACATTGCTGAAAACGAGTGAAAGGAGACCCGTTCTATGCTGCTTATTGTGACTTGTTTCGCAACTGCAACCATCCTTGTTCCTGAGTAATTCCCTGTACATTGATGTGTGAATCCGAGCATTTGGTTTTTACTGGCCTCCATATGTTCGACAGAAACCAAAACTATGAGCATTTTGTCATCTCGACAAAGATCTGTTTTTGGGTTAGCTGAGGAAAAGCTTTTGTAAGCTGATGAAGGATGAAAACTACTGTGTCTGCCAACCTGATGTTTATCAGAGTGCCCAGTAATGGAGTTGTTAAGAACAGTTTGTATGCAGTGAAATCATGTATTCCATTTGTTCTCTTACAACCGAGTAGATAGTGAGATCTTTCTTCTATTTGTCCTGCATGTTTGTCATGGCATACCCAAAGCTTGAAAGAACAGTGTGTGCATTCGATTCAGCTATTATTTATTGCTTCTTCTTTGTTTTCCGTGAGAATTGCTCGGGGCAAAGCAAGCTCTAGTCCTTGTTGGGGTTTTTTGTTTTGTTTTGACAAATATGTTGTTCAATTGATCAGCAAAAATAGAGATCAAAAAATAACGATTAGGGAGTTTTTCGAAAAATTCCTATTTCTATCATTTATGCCGGTTTAGACCTTAAGAGGTTTACCCGATCATATTATGGTGGTAAGGGGTTTAGGCCACACTGGGGGGGTGGGGGGGGTGTGGGGTGTGTGGGGGGGGGGGGTGTAAGCGAACACATCGTAGTATATTTTGGGGCCTTAAGCGAATATAAGGATAATTCAATAAGTAGGGACCTTTCAGAAAACTGTCCGGTTTAGAGGTTGAACCGCTAATTCAATTAGACCATCCCATAATGAGGTCCTAATCGATAAAAAGTTTGGAGATTTTCGAGGAAACTTCCGGTTTAGACGTTGAACCGGTGAATGCTATTTTGGGGCGAATTCGGGCGAATGAGGGTTTTATTGAGGCCCTAATCGATAAAAAAAGACATTAGGGGGCTTTTCAGAAAATAAGAGCCCATTTCAATCCGCTCGTCGTCAGCGTTTCCCAGTTCGCCATCCGTTGGTGTGGATGGCAGCGATCTCTACCTCCGTCGCCTCATCTTCCTCTCCCGCCCTCAAGCAGCGCATGGTAATCTCTCTCTCTCTAGCCGCCTATTGTAAGTTGCTTCCCCTAGCGCAGCGATCGCCCACCTTTCGCTGCTCGACCTCTCGGCGTGATGGGAAGAGAGCCCCGCCGCTGCTGCAACTGGCCGTCGGTGGCGTCACGGAGATCCTCAGGGTCCTCTGTCCCAAGAAACAGAGGTCAGCAGCGGCACCACGTTTCCTCCCATCACCATAACTTGCTCATGATCGCAACCTTGTGGCAGAGATGAGGCGAAAGCCGCGGCGCAAGCACCTTCTTTGGCTCGTAGCGTAGATGACGTCGTCCGAATTCTTCGAGCGGATTATGATCGTGCTTATTTCCTTACAGGTAATAAGATTAGGTAATTTCTCCCTTGAATATTCTCGAAAATTCGAATCTGTTTGTCTTGGTTCTGTTTTGCATGAAATCCTTAAACAAGAACTAAGAAGTGTTGATGTGCATTCGATATTATTGATGAGTAGAGGGTGCAATGAGGTTGTATTAGCATGTGTAAATGAGTAGATCTGCTGTTTCAAACTTGCCAAACTGACCCTATGCTGTTTCAAACTTGCCAAACTGACCCTATTGGAACCATTGACAGGTTTCTCCAAATACAAAATATTAAACTATCATCTGTACGAATAATATGTTCTTTATCCGTACAGTGATTTGTATGGTAAATTGAAGATAAATTGGGAACACAGTAAATCAAGATGATGCCACCACAGAGGTGTGATAGTAAAGGAAATAGTAAAACTAGCATCCCTACAAAGAATAGGAACTTCCCACCTCACATCTTTCGGTGACTTCTCTGTTTCTTGATTGTCTCCATGATTGCTAACTTGTACATTTAGTGAAAGTATGCAAAACTTTCGACCAGCTTGGGAGATTCTTTACCTAATAGGAGTATCAATATCTTTCAATAGGTCTTTTGTCCATTGTGATCATGTCTTCTTCACAGGAAGTATCAAATTTTTAACAAATAAGAATTTGAACTCCTTAAGATGCAAGCCCTGGTTCTTTGTCATATCTTGCTAAACAAAACAACATATGTTTATTTATTTATTTTTCCATTTCAACAACTCATCTAAAAATTTCTCCTGTGAATACGTTATAATGTTGTGCAAAGACTCATACAATCTAGTCATTCTTTTGCATAAAACAAGAGCGCTATAGTATTGCGGCATGTTAAGTTCGAGAAAACAACTAATACCATCTTTGAATAATAGGGGAGTTCACCTCCGACATATATGCCGATGATTGCTTATTTGAAGATCCTACAATCAATTTTCGTGGTATGTTATTTGCTAACATATTTCTCTTGATATGTATTTCTCCTTTATTTTCAATTAAATGTTGGAATGCAATATGCTTATGTGGCCTTACAATGTAAGTTCATTAATCCTCTGTTGCTTAGATCTATTGATTTAAAGAAAAAATAGTACTTATAATTTTAGAAGAATTTTTTTATTGGATGATTGTTGTCAACATGATCTCCACTAAAATGATAATCCTCAACATTCAAGAACTTATGGCCTTTCTTGTTCTAGAAAGAAGAAGAAAAATAAAATAAATAAAAGTTTGTAATCAAATTCTTTTCTCTTGGTAATTTTGATACAGTCTCTTATATTTCATTCTTTTCTCATGGATCCAACTTCTGTTACATTATACAATTTCTAATTTTAACTTTAGTGGAGTCCAATTTTCATTTGATTCACACTTTCAGCTTTAAAGTTTATGATGCAATAAATCAATTTCATCTTCAGTTATCTTTTATATTTAATACTATTATGCTTAGGATTCAATCAGAGTGACTTATTGATTCAGGAGAACCAAATTTCAACAAGGATAATGTTCTACTTCCACAAAGAAATTCTTTATCAAGAGCTTGGTAGATGTCTTTATCAGGAGATAAACAAACATAAGGCTTCCTTATTAATTTGACAGATATGATTAAGTTTTGTTATACTTTGATAGATTTGTAACTTTTCTCAGATACTCATTTTACAATTGTTTTTGTTATTAACTTTGACATGGTGATAGCCACCACCATCTTTGTAGTTTTCTTTTCCTTAAATATCTGGCTCTAAATCTTATATGTGAAACCTTTCGACGAATTTCAGAAAGTTTTTATTATTATTTCATTAAGTTCCAGTTGTTTTGTCTTCAGTCGCTTTGAAAGGTCAAATATAATGATCTTAGGTACAAGAAATTTTCTAAAATTCAAAACCTTTCATCTGGTTGACTCAAGGACTTGATAATAGGTAACATATAATGCTGAGTTTTGAGTTAACTTGGTGAGTTCTTGAGTCAAAATGAGTTCTCTAGAATTCTTGTGTGAAGGTTTAGCAGATGGATCCAGTTGTTCTCCTCTGCCAAATAATTGTTTCAAATTGTAACTGTAGTATCTAGATCAATTTGATAAAGAATACTCTTTGTTCTTCACCAAATAGTAATACTTAGAGACTCAGCAAGTAGAAAAAATTCTAACTATTTATTCTTGTTCTGGCTAGGCAGGGACCGGTACTCTCAGAATCTGGACTTGCTCGTTCCTTTCTTTGATCGCCCATCCCTTAAACTTGAGAATATCGAGAAGGTATATTTATTTTGTCAATTTAATACCTAAGACCATGAATTCCACACCCTTCAATATCATTCGCTATATATAATGTACAAAATTTATTGCTTGATATTAGATTAAAAAAAAAAAGGATTGCACATTGTTTAAAGGTATTAGTAATGAGCCAGAATTCTTAGTAGACTGGACAAATCTTTTTTGCAACTATTCTTCCTGCAATGATTTGGGGGCTCGCCCATCCTCTTTACCTGCACTATCTCCAATGCTTGTATAACACAGACAAAAAATATTTAAATGTTTAAGTAATCAATAAAGTGGCAAAATTTTGATCCTTGCTCTGTTCATGTCATTTGTTCATTGTCAGCATGAATTTTAAATTGTCTAATTCACCTGAAATTTTGATGTCATGCCTATTGGATATTTGTGTATTTAGTAATAGTTTTGGCCTTCTTAATAATAATGATTGCTATTTGAAAGGTCAGTACTTTAATTCTTAGCATGCGATAATGGACTAGGTCTAGGTATCCAATCTAGCATTTGGTTTTGGTGCTTCAAACCAAGGTTCGTAATTTTGTACTGTACCAGAGTATTGAGCTCAGCTCAGTACAGTACGAGTATACTGAGCGGTATGCTTTGATGTATCGTTCGATATATATATATATATATATATATATATATATATATATATATATATATATATATATATATATATATATATATATATATATATATATATATATATATAATAATAATAATAATAATAATAATAATAATAATAATAATAATAAAAGGAAGCCTCGTTTCTTCTCCCCGTGAAGCCTCGGCGACATCACCGAGGCTTCTTCTCCCTGTGCGAATGAAGAAAAGTCACCGATGACGCCGAGGCCTCGTCGCCTCAAACGAGGAAGAGGCGACATCTCATCTACAACGTCCGACGAGGGAGGGTGGCGGCAGATCGGGATCGTCAAGGGAGAGTGACGCTAGATCTATAGGTTCTCCCTTTTCTTGGCCCTCTTCTTCCTTCTCCCTCGGCTAATATCGCACCGTAGCGAGCGGCGATGGTCAAAATCGATCGTCACCGATGATTACACATGGTAACAGGGCGGAAACAGTCCCAATCGATGGTATCACCCAGTAGTGGGTGGTCCGTGTACCGGTCTGCTAGCGAACCGGTATATACCGCTCGGTACGGGTGATATCATTCGAAATTAAAAACCTAACTTTAAACACAAGAATGTGGAACTCAACGGCCTACATAGCTTTTGTTTGATTTGATCAATTTTCTTTTCCTATATCAAGATACTTGATTTTTACAGTAAAGCTGGTTATTTAAGATATTTATAGAGTTGTGTTCTATTTGCTCTCTGACAAAGTTTTGTTCTTATTGATTGGTAATAAAAGCTATCTTAAGAAAGTCTCTGTTTCGACTCAAGAAATATTGGAAGGTTACTCAAGAAACCTTTGTTGTTGGCATGATGATATATATTATTCTATATGACAAGCCAAAAACTTTTTTATGTATTTACAATTGGCCCAATATGGATTTTTAGATCTCTACTTCTGCAAATAGCTGAAGATGATCAGTATTTTGTATCTGGGCAAAGGAAAGATCTCAAATAGGTTTATTGTCAAGCTTGAAAATGTAGTGTTAATACCTGAATGCTTGCCAAAAAATATTTTGCAACCTGTCCTCCCCATAGATTGCAAAGGCTGGCATGTATATACAGAATGATGTGTAGTATTGATTTTCAAAATAGGATCAACTCTGTCTCCGTGGCATCGAATCTATAGCAATTTACTTTCTAGAGCAACTGTTTTGAGTATTAAAAATGAGTACTATATACAAACATGAGCTAGTTTTGTTTTTTCTCATGTTCGTGATGGAGACAGATAAGATCTTATTAGTTTGTTTTTCATTATGATGATTTATTGTTTTCTTATGTAGGGTCAGAATTATGAAATGAACTTCATTCTGGCAACATGGTGTCTAAGGTACTCAAACTTTTCCCAAGTTTTCTTCTTCTAGGCATCTGATACTTGACAACTACCTAATCAAATTTCTATTGCTATTTAGCACATGCAATATTGCGATCCTGTGACCAATATCGTGGCTATTTAACACTCGCAATGCAGATTCTTGGCTGATTCCAACCAATTCCAGTTGCTTGTGTTCAACTCCTGGCATATACCCGATTTCCCAGAAAATATAGGATCACTCTCAGTCAATCTCGATCAAAAATCAAAACTGGTCCAGTTTGCAATATGCTTTAGGGGGCCCAGGACTGGTCCAATCAGACTATCAGGCCTTGACTTCTATATAATATTAAATATATAGGATGTTGAAGGATTCATTATGTCATCGAAATTTTGCATGGTAACATAAACTTAATGCTTAATGTTTCTTTGCTAAGTTTTTAATCATATCCTAAAAACCAAAACATCCCAAAAGCATATCTTCAGAAAGAAGATAATATTTAGTTTCTGTTAGTTTAGCTGGTTCAATTACTGTACTTTTTTTTTAAAAAAAAATTGTATTACTTCCAAAGAACTTACTTTTAAGTTTTTCTTCTTTTATTTCATAATGCCCAATTTGCAGGACCTATTTAAAGTTACCTTGGAGACCTCTCATTGGTATTAGAGGAACAACCACATATGATTTAGGTGAAGATTTCAAAGTAAGATGTGATAATTCTTTGTCCATGTATTGTTTGTATGGAGTACAGATTAATTAATTCATGTGCCATATGGATTGATGTTCTATTATTTCAGATCATCAGGCATGCTGAAAGTTGGAGTATCTCTGCTCTTGAAGCAGTTGGTCAAATATTCAAACTGGGCTCAGTAGAGGTTGACGAGTAAGCATTGAAGTAAGCTTTTGTATGTAAATATTAATTTCCTTGGAAACTTAAGTCGCCGTGAGAGTGTGTACTACCTTAAAAGCTTGTGGTGTTTCATTACTCGCAAAACATTAATGTTTATTACTCACAGAACCAAACGATGCCACCGACACTTAGATAGGAGCAGAGGCAACCAGATTCGCAAATGGAACCAATAGGAGGCAAGCAAAATGTTACAAGTACCGACTGCAGGTGCACTCATTTCACATGTCAGAATACGGTCCCTTCAAATAAGTGAGAGGAGGAGACAATGATGTATAAAAAGACAATACACGTGAGAAGGGAGCGAAGTAGTCCATTCTAATTTTGAGTTGTAAACTATTGGTCGCGAAAAGACCCAACCCAACCCACACACACTCTTAGAAGGTATCATTTGGTAGGGAGGTTTGGATTTAGGCTGTGAGTGAGAAGGCAGAGATAGAAACTAAATAGTCCGAAGTGTACCTGATTTAGTCGGAGAAGGACAGGTGGTAAAACTGCGTGCCGGATCGAGTCGGAAGTATGCCTGCTGGGGCCTGTGGATCACATCACGTGCTACCGTGGCCCACTCTCCCAGCCGGTGGGCGCGGGCATCGCGCAGCAACGAGCGGGCAGTCGAACGTGCGGAGTGATGGACCGGCCTTGGAATGCCGCGCCCGCTAGTCTCCGTTGCCGCACCCACGCCTAGCACTCCATGTGCCCCGTTCTCTCTCTCTAGCAACGCTAAGAAGAAGAGCAGGAGGGAGGAGGAGGAGGAGGAGATGGAAGGAGCCCTTGTTTTCTTCCTTTCTTTTTTTTTTATTTTCTTTCTACTGTTACTCTCTCTCTCTCTCTCTCTCTCTCTCTCTCTCTCTCTCTCACCCTCCCACCAAACGCGAAGCCCTCGGCAGGAGAACAGTCATCCTCTCTCAACAGTAAGACCTCGGCAAGAGATAAGTACTCTCTCTCTCTCTCTCTCTCTCTCTCTCTGTCTCTGTGGTGGCAGGCCGGCAAGCTGGACTGTTTTGGCCGTACCCGGATGAGACAGCCAGCAGGAGATGAGTTATTTGGCGTCGTTTATGAAGAAAGAGTCAGCAGCAGGATCAGCAACATGCACCCAAGATCCGAATCGATTCGTCCCTGTTGGAAGGGAGAAATCATATTAGTTTTCACTACCACACAAGCTAACATATTTGTGATAATATATTCTCATAAAGATTTACTATAATATATTTCAGAACCCCTGTAGTAATCTAATATACCTTTTACTAGTTTATAAAACAAGATTTTGAACCATATAAACCATCATTATGTTTTAGGTATAAATTTATAAGATCATCATTAAACTAATATTTTAATTAAGAATCCTAATCCCCTCAATCTAAAATAGGTCGGTTGTTCTTCATAACATTAAAATAGTTAGCAAAAGGTTCAAAGAATTTAATTATTGACTTATTTCGTGAATGATAAAAAAATATGATGATATGTTTAACAAAGGGGATTACTCATATTACATTTTGCAAAGATCCAATAAAATATTTTTTTTACTCATTTAATGAATTGAGTTTTTTTAAATTTTATTTTTAAAAGAATTATTAATAACATCTGATGAATGACACTAACTCCCGTTAATAGTATTAAGAGAGTGATGTGAACAGTTCAATTCATGTAGATGAAGAGCTCAGATTGGACAGAAGCAATCTAAAGATATCATTATACTACTAAAGCATAATATTATAATATATATATATATATATATATATATATAAAGAAAAAGCTTAAGGTGGTCAGAACACGCAATGGAGAAAAGCCCAAAGTGTCACAAGTAATAGCTTGTAGGAATCACTTGATAATGACTAATGGTTACCTCATTTACTCGCTAGTATACTGTTAAATGTGTATTATTCCATCCATTAATGAAGATGAGTATTGGTTGCATAAGCCAAATCTATCCGCTTTATTATTAACTGCATTGTGATCGCCACAAATCTAGTTTTGTGCATGCCATGTTGTGGAGTAATTAAGTTACTTTATCCAATATATTCAAGTAAAAAAGGTTTTCTCTTGATTATTTAACGGATTATTGTGAAAATTGTTTTTGGATATTTCACTGTTCAAATTATAATTGATGGGATAATTTTTTTTATTGGCTGCAAAAGAAAATTACTCATATATTTTTACCTAATATTATCAAAGGTAAAACCTGAACATCCAAAGCATAAACAATTTCCCTGAGAGTATTATTATGTGATGATGAGCATTACACAGTGAAAGACATCATCAGACTTTCAATTTCTGAGTTAAATGACAATTAATCATCTCAATTACAGAGTGAAAGGGTTGATGAGAGTTTGACTAGAAACAGGTATGGAGGAGGATTCTTCTGTTGCCCATTACAAAAATGACTAAAATCTTGGGATGTGTTTTCCTGTCATTAAAAAAACACACTTTGATATGTGGATAGGTGTTTAATAGAGAGAGAAACGAATAAAAAAAACATGAAAAAGGAGAGAGAATAAGAAGAATGGGATGTTAAAATAGAAGACTCCATCTGTCCTTGTTTCGTCCTTTGGGATGACCTCCCTCTCTCTCTCTCTCTCTCTCTCTCTACTCTCATTTGAGGAAAATGATGGACCAACCTTGTGGATGAGTTGCAAAAATCTTCTTCTTGTTTGGTGGAACTCCCCAAGCCAATCTCCCAAAAGCCTCCCTCCTTCTTCAAGCTTTTCCATGTCTAGAAGTTGAGTCTTTGGTTCCATCTCCTTCTCATCCTTCACCTACTTTGCCTGCAACTCCCGTTTCTCCCCTCCAATCTCCACCTAGGTGTCAGTGATCAACTTTCTGCCATTCCTGCTTGGTTGCAGTTCTCCCTTCATGGTCAGCCATAGGTTGTAGGAGGACGAATAGAATGATGTGTGTTGAAGCACAGGACCCTGGTTACTCTGAGTTTGTTGAGGTTGATCCCACTGGAAGATATGGCAGGGTAATTGCACTGATAAATGCTTCGTCTTGTTGATTCTTCAGTTAATGTTCTCTGCGGTTTCTATGTTGGGCAAAGTGCTCATCCTCTTTCTTTGATTTTTCTGCAGTACAATGACATCCTTGGCAAGGGAGCTTCAAAGACAGTGTATGACCAATTTCCAAAACTAAATGTTTGAGGGGCACTCTTCTTCCCCTTGATTCATGGGTTGTTGCTCATCTATGTTTCTTCTTCTTTTTGTTTCATGTAATATGATGCCAGTTATAGGGCTTTTGATGAGTATGAAGGGATTGAGGTTGCTTGGAACCAGGTGAAGCTCTATGATTTCCTGCAGAGCCCTGAGAACCTGGAGAGGCTCTACTGTGAGATCCACCTGCTCAAGACTCTGAAGCACAAGAACATTATGAAGTTCTATACCTCCTGGGTGGACACCTCTGAGAGGAACATCAATTTTGTCACTGAGCTGTTCACCTCTGGCACTCTCAGGCAGTAAGTGGATGTGTTCCTTCTTCTCATTCATCTTAGCAAGATGATGGATATTATAAATCATGGTTTTTTTTTTTTTCTCTTTTTTGTGGACTAAAAGTTTTGTTTTAATCATCTTATAATGTGTGGATAGGTATAGGCAAAAGCATAGAAGGGTCAATATCAGGGCAGTAAAGCATTGGTGTAGGCAGATTCTTAGTGCCCTTCTCTATCTCCACAGCCATGACCCCCCTGTCATCCACAGGGACCTCAAGTGTGACAACATCTTTATCAATGGGAATCAAGGAGAGGTCAAGATTGGTGATCTTGGCCTCGCTGCCATACTCCGGAAGTCGCATGCTATCCACTGTGTAGGTATGATCACCAAAGACACCGATTGTTAACCTTAAGGAGCCTTGTGGATATTGCCAACCAAACTTCTTCCTGCTCGACTGCTAAGTTTATCGATATTTGATGTTATGATATCATCCACAGGCACACCAGAGTTCATGGCTCCGGAGGTGTATGAGGAGGAATACAATGAATTAGTGGACATATACTCATTTGGGATGTGCGTGTTGGAAATGGTCACCTTCGAGTACCCGTACAGCGAGTGCACCCATCCTGTGCAGATATACAAGAAAGTTATCTCTGTAAGAAACCTCAACTTTCAAAACTAATTGTGGAACTTGTAATGCACTTCACCGTCTTCTTACAATAATTATGTCAGTGAGGGTAGTTTTTGTTCTACCACTAGGGTACCAAACCTGAAGCATTGTATAGAGTGAAGGACCCCGAGGTCAGGCAATTTGTTGAAAAATGCCTCGCCACAGCATCCAGAAGGCTTTCTGCAAGGGAGCTGCTAAAGGATCCTTTTCTACAAGTTGATGATCTTTGTTCTAGTTTTGATGATGAAGATGTTCGCAGTATGGGTCATATTCTGTGGCAACCTTCACTTGAATATACTCAAAGTAATGGCTCCTTCATTGCCAATGAGTTTTCAGACAGTATCCACCATGAAATGGAATTGGAGAATGATTGGGACTATGATGCCACCGATGTGGAGGTGCATGGAAATGACTTGTCGAATAGTCACATAGATGAGCAACCTATCAACGTGGACATTACAATCAAGGGAAAGAGAAGAGAAGATGGGAACATCTTTTTGAGGCTGAGGATTTCAGACAAAGATGGTAATTGTGATTTGAGCTTAAGAAATAACTTTATCGAAATGATTCTTTGACGCTGTAAAAAAGAAACCAACACCTTGATTTTTTTTCCCTTTTTTGCAGGCTGTGTCCGGAACATATATTTTCTCTTTGACATTGAAGCTGATACTGCATTGAGTGTTGCCACAGAGATGGTGGCTGAGTTAGATATAATTGATTATGATGTGACAAAAATAGCAGATATGATTGATGGAGAGGTAGCTTCACTAGTACCAGAGTGGAAGCCAGGTCCAGGAATAGAAGAAATTCCAGGATTTCCTTCAGCTACCATCTGCCAAAAGTGTGCCTCCACTGTTTCATCATGTGGTTCAATTCTAGACCATCTCTCATTGAAAAGCCTATGCTACGGTAACATGAAATCAGTTCATTGCTGCCACATTGAGTGTGCTGAAATGCATGGCCGATTTGAAGAAATAACATACCAAGTTGAGGGAACTGCACTTTGTGTGGCTGAGGGACCACCTATGTTATCGACAAGTCAATCTGATGAACTTGATTTTAGCTCTCTCGCATCAAGGGTTAATCACTCTAATGGAGATTGTGAAGGATTAGGCCTACAGGAGAAGGATGAAAAGGTTATACAGATGGATGACTACAAAAGAAGTGACTCGAGAAAACCTTCAGACCAACTATGTTCTGAATCTCACCAGCAACAATGTCTTGCCTTACCGGAATTTAGTTGCCAGTTCACTACACCCGATAAACTCGACAATTATGTAAGCGACTGCACACAGGATCTGAGTTGGCTGAAGGCAAGTGACCAGATAGAGCCACAAGCACAGAACCATCAAGAGTCAGGAAGATCCAAAAGAGTATTTAAACCTTCCCCAGGCCCTGGCAACAGGGTAAGAAACAAACAAAATGGATTGTTGAGATCCTCAGTTCGAACGCCTTTACAGGCTTCGGATGAAAGAAGGGCGATGAAGTCCTTTCATTTGGGAAAACATAACTCATTCCATATTCGTCAAAGTGACACGGACCAGGGCTCCATCAATAAGATGGCTTCTGCTGATGCAAATTCGAGGTATCGCTGGAATAACTGCTCCGATTTACAATCCCAAAAGGATGGAAATTGTGAGGTGAACTCTACAGAGTGCTCCGAGCTTATGTTCACAGCAAAGAACTTCTACGCTGGAGCTGTCATGTCAAATGCTCTCACCAGGACCAAGTCTCTTCCTGTTGATGCCGTGGATGCTTAATATCTGCAACGTTTTTTCTTATCCACACTGGCAGACTGTGAATCACCTCAGCCCAATATTTGTCTCAAAATTTTCAGCTGTTCATCTGCCTTGTTGTAGAGGGATAATGAGCTGAACTGAAATGTATCATTTTTCATGTATTCTTTCATGTGTCCATGTATCTATATTTACGTACCGGGGCAGATGAGGATTGTAATTTTTAGGCAGGTATACTGCAATATAATAACTTATGTAACATGGTCAAGACTTGCCAAAAGGCACGGGAAGCATTCAACTTGATTAGCGAGTTCATTGTTCATTTTCATTTCTGGATTCAGCATGACTTCATTGCGTTACCATGACGGCATCGATGAGCTGAGTATTCATTGATCTTTTACAGAATACTGAAGCTGGTGTTGATCTTCTTCGATTGGCACAAAGACTGAGAGGCCAGAGAAGGTTGGTATGCATACAGTTACCCTCACAGGCTCTGTACTTTCCATTCCATGAAAGTTTCAGTTCCAGGCCTGCTAGCTCTTAGTACACAGCTACTTTGGGACAAAGGTGTGCTGTAAAGAGATGAGGAAATGGATGGAAAGTGATAGTTTCAAAGGTTAGCAATTGAATGAGATGAAGTCACAAGAACTTTTAGTGGTGGTCTATATAGTGATAAGCATCAACTTTAATTGGGGTGGATAGCAGGGGAGTATGGAATCTGTCATAAATAGAGGGAAAACAAAGAGAACTTCCTCTTGCCTGCTTGTATGCAGTCACAGCATGTGTTCCATAAAAGGCTTCTTTATCAAAAGCAAAGCCAGCTTGTTTGCTGATCGCATGGCATGATGTGTAAGCACACATATAATATTTGTCATCAGAAGGTATCTTTAGTTGATCTGATCTCACCACCTCCTTTAAAATCTGTCCCATGAAAGTGCCAGTTCTAACAGTAAGAAAAGTCTCTGGCTTTTGTTAGTAAAGCCAGTTCTAAATGGCATCTGCTATCAACTAAAACTGGGACCTGTTGATGTTATGGAGCTCAAATATCCACAACCTTGTAGTGTTAATGGAGATATGGAGTGAAGGAGGACAACTTCAGTATAAGACTGAGATGTGCATGCTCACATGTATATATATATATTTTTCCCCCTTTAGTTTGATAGAAAAAACAATGAGTTAGGTCATGTAAGAGGTAGAAAGATGAGATCATGAATCAGAGTGGAGAATTCAATTAAGGAAGAACCTTACATTGAGTGGATTTGTTAGGTAGGCTGGAGTTTTAGTTGCCAATGTGGTTGGCTTATACTTTTCATCTTTCCACTCTGTGACTTGGAAAGGTATTAAGTTTATCTAGAGGGGTACTATGCATGTGTCCTCATCAAAGCCTTGGAAGAAAGAGACTAAAAGGTGGAGGTGTCTGATTTAGGAAGAGAAAAGCCATTAGCTTGATAGAGAATTTGCCTAATGCCAATTGACATCATACTGTGTAGGATGAAGACCATACCAGTTGTATATTGCTCTAGTATTTGTATATTGCTGGCTGTACTTTTCATTTACCCTGATGGATCTATAGATTTGATTTCTATGATGCATTCAACAATGAACTCCTACACACAGTGGATGAGGAAGACATTGTCAACTGCATTCTGGTTTCTGAGGGTGGATGACTTGGTCAATTGAAGTCTCCATGGTAGGTGATTTAGAATGAGGATAGTCTCTTGAACAACTGATCCCTCTTCATCAGTAGGTCTAAAATCACAATCAAGATAAAGTTGGCATGAAGAATGTGCAGAATCTAGCAAGCTCAAACCTAGTATAAACCTTATCATTTATCCAAAAAGTTGCTACTTCAATGGATAATACCAGCACCAGTAGGATATTAGCACTTATCAGAAGAGCCCACATCTCCACTCTTACAAGTTGTCATCTCCAATCCTATCTTCTCAAAGGCTACTTACAATGTGAAAATGCATATTCTTTTATAGGGGTTTTAGCAGGAATTCAGAATTTGTAATCATCTAAGAATCCTCCTACCTAATCATCTACATGTATTATGCCCAAAAGTTATATTAGCTTGTGATAAATTTCTGAGCTTCCTGCTAATCCATAATCTAGCTCAAATATAACGAAGATATCAAAAATATTAGATGAGTGTCTAATCAAAATTAATATATATTAAGTTAAATATCAATTTTATTTAAAAACTCAAATATATGTATTACTTATTCTCTTAATATTTATGAGACTATTCTCTTAGTTATCTTTTTAATCTTCTCACACGTGAATATTTTCTAGCATTCTCCCTTTATATATAATCTAAATAGTCTTAAAATCCTCATATGCTTAGTATCCAACTATCTGTTGGGAAATCTTGGGGGCGACATCACATGCACATCGGAAGAATAAGAAAAAATAAAATCCCCGATTCCCAAAGAGATGTTCGTCGTCGTGCGAAGATTGGTATGCAAAATCCGCGAAACATGAAACTGCGTATAGAGTATATTGTGTTACCTAGGGAGATTGTATATCCCTGTTTCCTTGCAGATCCTTAGGAGAGGGTGAAGGAGGTAAAGCGTCCTCCTCTCTAGCGGTGATCCACAGTAGGGTTGCGACGACGCTCCCCAAAAACTTCAGGCCTGCTCTGAGGTGGAGAGGGAGAGGAGAATAGGAAAGGCAAGCAAGAGCTCTCTGGCCTATGAGGCTCTGAATCACTCCTATTTATAGAGGTTCCCTGTCAAACCCTAATGGGTCCTCCCCTAGTAGGTATTGGATTTGCATCCAATAAGACAAGGGCTCTATCGGATATCTCTTATCCGAACCTCTACTCATCGCAATGCCTACCATATGTGTGTGACCCTCTAGGCCCAATATCGAGCTGGCCGTGAGTCATACCTATCAGAACTCCTTCTAACTTAGTGAATTATTATCTCTATAATAATTCACTCGACTCATCGACTACGGACGTACTAGGCCACTACGCCGTAGTCCCCAGACGATACAGGGGAATCCAATCCATTGAACCTGTCTGTCCTCAGTTACCGTGTACCTATGGTCCCTCATCCATCTAATATCCCAAAGATCGTATATCGAGCATGGTGTTGTCAGACCCATACGGTTTCTACTCGAGTCTCGCTCTAATTGGATTCTCCCGGAGAACTCTTTCTCTCTCAACCCGAATGACCCTGGTTAGGGATTTGTTTGAGCAAGAACACATGTGATATTCCTCTCATGACGCCGAGAGTGGATGATCCTCTATCGACACTCAATAGCCCTCGTAAGGTCGACTACCACTCCCAATGACCAGCTGTACTAGATCCGGGACAGCCAAACCTATAAGTCTGGTATCAAAGAGTGGAGCACTCATACAGGACATCCTTGGTGTCTCAAGTCTAAGGACCAGATACACCACTAGGACTACGGAATCACTGTTTGACAATAAGGCATCATCAACCATCCAGCATTCCGTAAGCGGATCAATCAGTGAACTCATTCTCCAATGAGCACCTGTATTGTATCCCTAGTGTCCCTACACGAGCAGCTATGAGACCAGCTACATCCATCATATGGATGGGTATACAACACACCAGTCTGTCCGGTTATCACGATGTCCCTCTCGAGTAACCTATGACTGGGATTATTTAGGATATGTGTTTAAAGGTGAATCGATCTCATTATCGTGATCTCATCACGATCCGATTCCCATTGCACAAATCTAAGGACATCACAATATATGTATGCATTTATGCAATAGTTATAAAGTGATATACGCCAAAATATAATAAGCAAAAAGATTCTGTATCAAGTCACACGTGTCATCACTCACGTGATTGACTTGTTGGGCACATATGACTAGCACTATCTACATGCATTATGCCACCAAAAGTTGTATTAGATTATAACGAGTTTCTGAGTTTAATGCTAATTCATAATCCAAATTAAATATAATAAAGATACTAAAAATATTTAGAATTATCTTTGAGTAATATTAGTATATATTGAGTCAGATATTAATTCAATTAAACAACTTAAGTCAAGACTATTCTTTTAAATATATGGATCATCTGACTTTTTTTATATTTATGAGACTATTCTTTTAATCATCTTTTTTAATCTTTTCCTCATACATAATATCTTCTAACATTCCCCTCTTATTAATGTGTGGCTCAATTGTCTCACTCTTACTCATAAGGATATGTGGTGCGCTTTGTCTATTGCTTGATCAGTGGTATAGCATCTTAAGGTTGATTGTAATTATCAAGCTTGACTCAAATATCTTTTTCTCTTTTTTTTTTTCTCTTTCTCTTTTTCAATGATACCACGTTAGAAATTCATCAATTTTGGATTAGACTCAAATATATATCATCCGACTCTCTCGATATTTATTAATGTGAAACTATTCTCTTAGTTTTTTTTTTTTTTTTTTTACTTTCTTCTTACAGCTTGATAATGAAGACAACTTGAGAGTGAAAGAACAAGATGAACCAAGACACCATTATGCAGTTAGGTCATTATTTTGGTTAACTAGGTGCTAATCTTAATCATCTAAATGTGCAAAAAGCTGCTACAATGAGTTCACAAATTTATTAATATTCAGAAACATATGGAAGGTAAGGAAAATTGGGGAATTCAACATTTAACAGCAGCTTTGAATAGTTATCAGCAATAAATCACAGTCATACCTGAGATTGGATGTCAATACAATCCAAAAATAAATTTCTTGTAACAAATATCTTTTTTAAAAAAGAAAATTCATGCATAGCATGAGATAATGAGCAAAATGTGGTAGCAAGATTGTTGTGGCATCATGTATTTGCCCAGCTATCTCAAGTATTCTGTAGTTGATTGAGATCAAATGTGAGTAAAGCATGTTGGGTAAGATTATATAGACACTGTTGATATTAATATGCTAGTATTTTAAGAAATATTTAAGGTAGGTAGTTTAGGAAAAAAAAAAGAACTATTTGTTAGGGTTTTAAAGTAGTGAGATCATGGAAAATAATGAGAAGGCTATTGTAATTTTAGATTGAATGAGAATAATTGTATGATTGTGTGCCTCCTTCTCTCCCTCTTAGCAATTAAACCTAACATATTAGCCCCACAAATCTAATATCCTTTGGTCTCAGAGTCAAGATCTTCTTTTGATCATTTTTAAATACTCAAATTATAAGGAAGAAGAAAATTTGTGGAAGATCAATGATTGTAAATGGTAGCAACTCAAATTCCAAACTACAACAAGTGTTCCAATTTTTAATAGTGAAAACTATGATTTCTACTTTGTGTTGACGAGAACCATGATTCTTTCACTTGATCTATGATATTTGATTGAGAATGATTATGATGATTCTAATAATACGAAAACCATGACAAGAGATTAAACAGTCAAATTTTAAAGCTAATCAGAAAGAGATGCAATGGCTCCTAGAAAGATTCAACAGTGTATTTCAGATATAATCATCCTAAGGATCATGAGAGCTACAAAAGCAAAGGATGCATGAAATCTTTTGCAAAAAGAATTTAAAGAAAATATGAAAGTTAGGATGATCAAACTTCAAACGGTAAGAAGAGAGTTAGAGAACCTGAAATTGAAAGAGAATGAGATATTGATTGACTTCTACTTATATACTTGATCAACCAAATGAAGACTTATGGTGAAAAGATTAGTGAAGAGAATTATAGAGAAGATCTTAATCAATATTCTAAAATAGTTTGATCATATTGTAGCTGTGATGGAAGAAACAAAAGATTTTACTATATTATATGTTGAAGAACTTATGAGTTGAACAAAGGTTGATTCAATATTCATAGAAAGCCATGAAAAATGTATTTCAATCAAAAGTTAATGTTGCTTCCAAGAATGGAGAGGATAAATCAAATAATCAATCACAAAATAAGGGGAAGCAGCCTAGAGATTAAAACCAAGGAAGAAAAAGAGGTAGAAGTTCACCAAGAAGAAGTAGACGAACAAATTATGATAGATATTTCGAACAAAGAAGGACCACAAAAAAGATTCAATATATGCAACAAAAATAATCTTGAAGAGAATGATTATTATTATAGAGAAGGACATAATGTTACAAGTGCAAGAGGTATGGTCACAAGCAAAACAATTGCTATTTAAAAATAAATGAACAAGAAAAATTTTTTAAAGGTGAATTTATTTTAGCATGTCAAAGTATTCAAAAACAAAAGGATGAATAATAGTATGTTGATAGTGCTTGTAGCAATAATATGATAGTGAAAGAATATATTTTTCTTGATATGAACATATTATTTCAATTTAAAGTTAGAATGGACTTGTAGAAGTGAAAAGGAAGGGCACAATTGGTGGTCAAATTCATGATATGCTATTTGTATCAGATTTAAATCAAAACCTCTTGATCATTGGGTAGTTTATGAAGCATGGGTATTCTTTACATTTTAAAGATGACATATGTATTATATATAATATAAAAAAAAAATATTGATATAAGCAAGAATGATGAATAGGAGATTTTCATTTTTTTTTTTCACTTTCCGTTAGATATATAAATGTTATTGCTAGAAGAGCAAATATGATAGATGATTGATGGTTGTGGCAGAAGAGGTTTGGTCACTTCAATTTTGATAGTCTCAAGTTTCTATCACAAAGAGGTTTGATCACAGGTATATGATGAAGGAAGCTCTGTGGAGATGACATGCCTTTTTCTCCTCAGCAGGATTTATGTGAGAGGTGGTGAGTCACAATCACCGAATGATGAGAAGATGGATGCAGCAATCTATTCCATCTTCCAGAAGGTATTTATCGACTTCAGCCATTGGAATCTGGGGATAAAACACAAGAACACTCAAATCGATCCCATCTCATACCAAGATGGGATCTGCTACTTGAATTATCCTAGCACCGACATCTTCGTGGATGTGGGGACACTCAGGTCATCTGCATTTCCAAAAACGAAAGGCTGTGGGCCGGAGAACATTTGATGAACGTCATCGACGCTGCAATTTCTGAAAACCCTTCTGGACTAGTGTGAGTAATGTTGTTGGTGTTGATCGAGTTGATCTCATCGACATCAATCCCTTATTCACGAAAGGGAACCCCAATGTACATTACCACTGCTGTAGTGCAGATTTACAGATCATCTTGGTGCACCATCTCCATGAGACCACCTGCGTCTTAAAGTTGCAGACACACGAGACCCACAGAGTGCAATTAAAATCCTGGAACGAAGAACGTTGTTCTTGCGTGCACAATAAGTTTTGACTGCAATTGGTTAATATTACAAGCTTGAAATGCAGATAAGAGTGAACTAATCAGCTAAGCTAAGTATATGACTGATTGGCGATGAATCATCTTATCTGGAATCACTGTATCCGGTTGTATATGCATTGATCAGTGTAGTTATATTCTTGGGGAATCTTATGATGTGCCAAGGCAAGTTTCATTCACCAGTAGCATGGTTGACACCTACAAATGACATGCTCAGATTCACTTGTAATGCACCACTGAAACTAAAAGGGAAACGTAAAAGAAACGTTAGCCTTTAGGAATTGCCGAAATGTGATAAGATCATCTTTCTCAGCTCCTTGCAAAGGACCTTTTTTCCTAGCTTTCCATGCTACCATCCATGGCACACAAAAGAGAGAGCAACATCATATGGGTGGGGGCTTGTTGGTGCCAGGTTTCATATGCTAAAAGAATCATCTTTTTTTTCTTTCAATCATTGGTACCAAGTGAAAGCGTATCTTGAAATAAAATGAAAGAGATCAAAGATGAGATTCTTTTGGTTGCTCCACAGAAAGTGAGAATAATGGCGAGTGGCACAATCATATAAGATGATACTGCTTACCTACT
Organism: Musa acuminata AAA Group; assembly: GCF_036884655.1. Classification (NCBI taxonomy): domain Eukaryota; kingdom Viridiplantae; phylum Streptophyta; class Magnoliopsida; order Zingiberales; family Musaceae; genus Musa; species Musa acuminata. Next base: position 41,369,498 of record NC_088334.1, read on the forward strand.
GAATAATTTTGTCCAATAATGTCAGGCAAATGACACACTCACTCAACCTGTAATTAAGCTTTCGATTAAGGAGCCTTTGGCATGCTTTGTTGTTTCAGCTGGGTGACAGTGTCAAGGAATTAATTGAATGCGAGTGCAATCACTGTAGCATTGTGATACTTCTTCGCTAGCATCTGATGGTTAATGCGTCGTATCACACACACCAAACTGCAGAGGAGTTAAGGTCTCATATTGCATGGCATCACGGCTTTATCTCGAGTACATCGTGCTATCGTCAACCTGTGTTTGCAGCAGCTTATGTTTGAAGACAATAGTCACGAAGACGGTAGCATCCTCGTCAATGACCATCGCAGCTTTGTCCGGTGATTCATTCATTTAGTTCATCAGCACCGTTCAGAGAACACGCATCTGTAACACAGAAAATAAGATCATGGAGACATGACGTTGGGTAAAAGGACCTGACTCAGTACTGGACACACAAACAGCCCATCTCCATAGCAAGCAGCTCATCAGGTCTACTCTGCACGATTCAATCTCTCTCTCTCTCTCTCTCTTCCCCATAGTGTGGTCGCAGGCGACCTCAATAGTCGTGCGCGTCGGACTGCGCACAGCCATGCAGAATCTGATGTGCTGCACGCACAAACATACCGTCTCCGTATCGAGCTGCCCATCACCAACTCTCCGTTCGATGTCTGGTCGCAGGCGGCCTCAAAATTCGTGCGTCTCAGATTCCACACAACACTGCAGTTCGTAAAGAAGGGAGCCGCCCATCACTCCGCATCAGCATCGTCTGCCTCGGCTGAATTTAAATCTCATTGGGGGGGTGGGGGGTATGGAGATGGGTGAGAGGTGGGATACGAACACGAGACGGCGTCGGAGTTATGGCGAGGAGGGGAGGCAGCCGTCGTGGGAAAGAGTAAAGAAATGTTTGGTGGAAGGGCAAAAGGCAAGCAAAAGAGAGGAGAGAGAAAGTCACTTCTCCCCCACCACCGGGAAGAAGAAGAAGACGACAGCGAACGATATATGAACGCAGTCGCCTCTTTTCTGGTTGCCAAGGAGCAGTACAAACAGGAGAGAGAGAGAGAGAGACCGACGCATGCGCCTCTTTTCTGGCTATCAGCGCCTGCTTCACTTCACGTCGTGTATAGCTCCGACTCATCACCTAATTTCTTCCCATTTTGCCCACCCCAACAGATAGATTCATCAGTTGTCAGTGGCAGCGGACAGAGTGCGGAGAGAGAGAGAGAGAGAGAGAGAGAGAGAGAGAGAGAGATTCGGGCGCTTTTTGAAGAGCAATGGTAGAAGGGGAAGGAGCTGAGTGGTGGTGAGAGCGGAAGAAGGAGAAAGAGGAACAGGAACTAGCTTGATTCAAGAGAAAGAGATAGAGAGTGGAAGGTAGGGAGCAAGAGGAGGAGGAGGATGGCGGCTCACGGTTGCGCGAGGCAGGGGATGATGGTGTGGATTCTGACGCTGGCCACCTTCTTATCGTGCGCCGTGGCCGTGGCCGGGACCGGGCGGTTGGAAGCGAAGCAAAGGCTGGAGGTGCAGCGGCAACTCAGGAGGCTCAACAAGCAAGCCGTCAAATCCATCGAGGTGGCTCCTTTCTCTGTTTCTCTCATGCCTTCTTCTTCATATTCTTTCTTTACATTAATATTTTTTCCTATGTAATATTAATGCTAAAGGATTACTTTTCCTCAAACCATCAACATTAAATGCAAATTAACTAAATGTTCTTCATGTGCATGATAGATTTTTAGTCCTTGTTTCGCTTTCTTAGCGTTGTTGCATGTTACTAGTGTTTTCTCCTCTGATTTGAGCTAAATAATACAGGCTTTTCCTTGGTATTTTCTACACAATTTGCTAGCTCTTCTCGTTGAAACGATCCTATTTCCATATGAACACTAGAATAATTCATTGACGGCGCTCGAGTTTCTTTCCATGCGTGTATTCAGGAGAACTGAGATTAATGTTTGGATCCCCAAAACAATGTGCAGAGCCCAGATGGAGATATCATAGACTGTGTGCACCTCTCTCTCCAGCCAGCCTTCGATCACCCTTTCCTCAAGAACCACACCATCCAGGTTTCTTCCTCTCTTCTTGTTCCTCTCTCTCTCTCTCTCTCTCTCTCTCTCTCTCTCTCTCTCTCTCGCTCTCTCAACTGATACTTGATGAAGCTCAATTCATCAGATGAGACCAGCTTTCCACCCGGAAGGCGGCCTACTGTTTGATGAGAGAGAGGTGGCGTCAAAGAAGAGAACTCCCTCCATAGCTCAGCTGTGGCATCAGAAAGGGAGGTGCCCCGAGAACACCATCCCCATTAGGAGGACAAAGAGGGATGATGTGCTGAGGGCCAGCTCAGTCAAAAGATACGGGAGGAAGAAGCACAGGAGCATCCCAAATCCAATGTCTGTCGACCCTGACCTTCTCAATGAGAATGGCCATCAGGTACGGCGAGAGGAACACGGAGGAGAAGTGCTTCCTGGCTTTCATGCTCCCTTTCTCATCTGCTCCTTTTTTTGGGTCTTCTTCGAGCAGCATGCGATTGCTTATGTAGAGGGGGATACCTACTACGGAGCCAAGGCTTCCATGAACGTGTGGGAGCCAAAGATTCAGCAGCCCAACGAGTTCAGTCTGTCTCAGCTCTGGATTCTGGGGGGCTCCTTTGGGGCGGACCTCAATAGCATTGAAGCCGGTTGGCAAGTATGCTATCTCTTGTACTTGGGATTAAACATGTTTGATCAAAAAACATTGTACACACACATTATTTTTCTGTTGGTATGCATGCATGCAATCAATCAGGTGAGCCCAGATCTGTATGGAGACAATAACACAAGACTCTTTACTTACTGGACTGTAAGTTACCATCTTCTTCTTTGTAGTTTTTTTTCTGTTGATTTAACTTTTAAATCTAGAAATCTTCTGCTTTTAAATATAGTCCAACTATATCTACATGATGATTGATATATATATTTTTTGTTCTTGTGCATAATTGGATGTCTACTAATATGTCAAACTTCAGAGTGATTCTTATGAAGCAACAGGATGCTACAACTTACTCTGCTCTGGATTCATCCAAGTCAACAGTGAGATTGCAATGGGTGCCACAATCTATCCCATCTCCAAATATGGTGGCTCCCAATATGACATCAGTATACTTGTATGGAAGGTGGAGACAAAACTCATGCAGTTGCTGCAACTACATGAACTAAAAACTAGCAGTCCCATCATTTTCTTTTGCTTTTCAGCTCATGTGTTCGATTAGTGATGGTGAGGATGTTATCGTCTGGGCAGGATCCCAAGGAAGGGCATTGGTGGATGCAGTTTGGGGATGGCTACGTGCTAGGTTACTGGCCTTCCTTCCTCTTCTCCTACCTAGAAGACAGTGCCACCATGATAGAGTGGGGAGGAGAAGTCGTGAACTCGGAACCAGATGGTGAGCACACCTCCACCGCAATGGGCAGTGGCCACTTCCCTGGAGAAGGATTTGGCAAGGCCAGCTACTTCAGGAACGTCCAGATAGTTGATGGATCCAACAACCTGAGGCCACCCTCGGAGTTTGGCACCTTCACCGAGCAATCCAGCTGCTATGATGTGCAGACTGGCGATGGTGGTCGATGGGGGCACTACTTCTACTATGGAGGTCCTGGTAGAAACTCTAATTGTCCATAGATTATTCGAATTGAAGTCCCCCATTCTGCAGCTCACCATCAGTAACCCCTTTCTTCTTTGATATCGATATCGGTATTGGTTTTAGCTCCCTCTGTTGCTTTGTCCCTCTCCCCATGGAAGTGTCTGGAGAGAAGATTATTGAGAGAAGCAAGCTTGTGGTGGTCTTCTTCTATCCATTTGTTATCTTCTTTGTAATTATCTCCTCCGAGTCCTTTGTTTCAGTACTGTGTTGATAGTGAATGAGACCTTCCTGTGTTTGCTTGGTTAAAGGAGGACCACATTAGATTCTTGCTATTGGCAGCATGCAGCATGGGGCCTGATCATAACTCTTGTGTTTTGATTTGAAGTTGGAAAGGGTACAGCCTTTTTTGAGAGGTAATGTGGTGGTGAATCCTTGGAGAGACACCATGGAATGAAGAGCTTTGGGAACCATGGAAAGATGTTACTGCAACACTAATGGTTTCCTGCAGCTCCTTTGCTTCTTCACCTTTCAGACTGATGTTAGCTCTGTTATGTCCAATGGTTCATGCATTAGCTGGAAACAGCTACTGAACTCTCATCTCTACAGCAGAGAGATTGCTGAGCTGTTTGCCTTGTGAAATCTTATGCCTTGAGATTTAGAATGAAATCTTATGTTCCTTTATCTACAGAGGAATAACATGAATCACAGACAAGCAATTGATCAGAAAGAAAAAAAAGAAAAATTGATAGCAGAAACAATGCTTTTGATGTATGTACTTCTTGAAGTCATTCAAAACAGACAAGACTGGAAGAAAGTACAAGATTAATCTCCGCTACAATTTCCACCATGTTGATCACTCATCACTCACCATGTTACAAATTAATGATCTGGCTACAGAGATCATCATTTCCCTTGACACTTCTCATGATGTGAATTGATGAGAGAACATAAGCTGGCTTACCTTGCAAGGATTTATACAACATGTCATAAAACTGTCTGAACCACAAGGCATACAAATTATTGTCAAACTGTCAAAAGATCCAAATAACTACTGAAAGAGAAAAAGGAGTGATGGCATGCACAACCTGATTAGGTCAATTGAAGTCAGAACAGAAGTAAACAAGAAGCCAAAGTTTGATACATAAGCAGTACCTAAACTTTCTTTGGCTTATTCTCAACTTAGTGCAGATTTAGATAACAAAAAACACTTACTGCTTCTCAGAATCAAAGTGGCTGGTATGGAGGTTGATCCTAGCTTGATACAAACCCAGATTACTGAAACTGATAATTAAATTGGCTGGTGATCTCTGCAGTAAGCTTGTGTTCTATGAATCTGCTGCAGTGTTGAATAAAGGACAGATAAATCAACTGGATCTGACAGACTGTTCTATGCTGCTATAAAAAAAGGGCAGTGGCATCAAACTTTGGAAGTAAATATAGGTCTTCTGAAAATGTTCCACAAAGCAAATACAATGATTAGACCCAACAGATTCTAACTTTGTGAGGACTTAATTTTGATGAATTCACCATTCTGATGTCTTCAGCAAATGTCATAGTCTTACTTGAATGAAGGTTTCTGTTGGAGTTCTACCAAAAGCTGATTGACTTCTAGAGTGATCATTTGTGAACCACCTTCTGAGGGCTGCATCAAAACAGAGGAGCTATTGCAATTATGGATTTGAGATTTGCTTGCAAGCATTGCTTATTGGTGATGATGTCTCCATTGCTTGTGTATATTGTACAGCTACAACAAACATATGGAGATATGAATTGAGTTGAGTTGGATTGAGTTGCCCTACACCTTAATGCAAGCCAAAACTTGAAATGGTATAGGCCAAACTAGTCAACTGAGGTAAGAAGAAATGGCTATGGTTTGTTTTCAGAATATTCAGACAATAATGGACATTTGTTTTCATCATTGAAGATACCTAAAGATCTGGAAATATAAGAATGTTATGATTGCACTAGAAAGGCTGTGATGAAAAGAAAAAAAAAACAAGTAATATAATAGAATTACACCATTAAATTATTTATCGAGAGTGATCATGCATCCCAAAATTCATCTAGAAGAAATGTGACCAGAAACCGAGTTCCATTGACAAAGTCTTCCTCCAGCTTCTGATGGCATTCTTTGAAGACAGTGAAGCAGCTAAAGAAGAAAGAAGAACAAACAATCAAAGATCGGTGGTTGCTCTTGACAGATTGTGCACAGCTAAAGTTTGGACCATGCAATTGTCATTCCAGCTAGATTTTGGCACCAACCTATGGACAACCCATCTTCCTCGAACAAAGAAAGAAGGAAGAGAACACAAACAAGGAAATCTCTTCCGACAGCGTGTATGTTAAGACGTTCCAACTAACAAAACACATGGAGGAGGAGGAGGAGGAGGAGGAGGAGGAAGAAGACAGAAGCGAAAACAGCCTGTCATGTCCCAGACCCAAGCTTGGTAGTCTCCTTACAAAAACCCTCCTCTCCCTCCCCCTCCTTCCACGGCCCGAACTGCATTGCCTCCTCTCTACATCTCCTCCCTCCATTCCTCTGTGCTCGGTAGTTTGCCTTAAAGTGCTACTAGCAATGGAGGCAGCTCTCAAGCTCAAGTTGTTCGCCATGGCCATGATGGCCGTCGTGATGGCCGCGTCCATGGTGCAGAAGGCCGCGGCGGCGCAGGCACCCGCTCCCAGTCCCACCTCCGGCGCCCCCACGTCGTCCACCGCTGCCGCGGCCCTGGCGTCGGTGGCCGCCCTGGCCTTCGGTTATCTCCTCTGCTGAGCGACGTGTTCATCACCTTCCCTGCCGTGACTCATCACGTCCGGTCTTCTTCTTTTGCATGGTGGAGAGGGAGAGTGTAGTGTATGCATGATGACCGTCCGTGGGTGGTGAACGCTGTTATCAGTTTCCATGGTGTTTATTAGTATTACAATGTGATCCATTCTTTCTATTACAATTGGAACTACAAAGCATAAGCAAATTTTATGTACTTTGAGAATTTTAGAGCTGAAGAAACTCAAAAGGAAATGTTCTTTTGTAAGCCTAGAAATAATTAATTTCTTCATCAAACCTGAAGATAATTAATTTCAAAGTATAAGCAAATTTTATGTACTTTGAGAATTTTAGAGCTGAAGAAACTCAAAAAGAATTTTTCTTTTGTAAGAAGCCTAGAAATAATTAATTTCTTCTTATGGCAGCAATGACTCGGATGAGATGGGAATCCACCATGAGACTTCCCCATCATCAAAAGATAAGACTGGCTTACCAAACAGCAGTCCTTCGACACATTGCTTTCACAAGAGTCCAAAGCGTGGAAGCTGGAAAGTGTCGTGGCGGTGGCCGTCCATAGTTCACATGGGCGCTCAATTATGACATGATCCCACCACCACTGCGGCACACGAGCATCTCAATTATTTATAGCGTCCATATTCTGAGTCAAAAAGATCCATCTTCAGTAACAAATCAAACACAATTAAAAGGGCATCCCCTCTCTCTCTCTCTCTCTCTCAAAAAGATCCATCTTCAGTAACAAATCAAACACAATTAAAAGGGCATCCCCTCTCTCTCTCTCTCTCTCTCTCTCTCTCTCTCTCGGCGTTGTTAAAATTATGAAGCCCATGATGGTCCATAAACATATGGACAGCTTTGGGTACTGCACTTTACCTCTTTGATTTCTACAGAGGCAGCCTGCAATGTTATCCCTGTGCTGCTACAACTGCTGACAAAAATGACGGGGCCTTCTTGTTCTGTTGCCTGACAAAGAATAATAGCCCAAAGGAAAAATGATACTCTTTTTAAGGAAGATCCATTTCAATCCACAGTGTGGCTGTCAATGCTAGTTGTTTAATTATTAATCTTTAACAGAAAGAAGTGATCTTACTGTTATAAATCTGAGAAAATCTAAAAACTTTATTTCTACAAGAATAAACACTAGTTATCATGCTACACATGTTTGATGAGAAAAAGGAAAACAGATCAAGTCCAACACTAATCAGAACCCAAATAGGATCTGGGCAAACTTAATCACCCGACCCTTTCATGTGAAAAAAAAAACACAAAACAAGTATATAAAAGAAAGCCTATGATCCTAAAGATCAGTGAAACTTTAGAATGATTCCAGAGCATGTGCACTGGGTATTCAATCACCAATGAAGGGGTTGTGTTGGTGATGAGGGACCAGGAACATGTCACTCTGAGAATACCGCAAAACATCTCCCCAAAAGGACACAATAACGTGAAGACAGATAATAGGAGAAAGATAGGCCACAAGGCAAATCAGTGTACCTTTGTGCACAACCTTACAATGCCTTGGTGCCCCGTCTCCATCCCATCAGACCAATCTGTTCAAGTATCAACATTAGAAACCACATCAAAAATCCATTAGCTTAACTGGTAAAGAATGATATCGTAATTTTTACCACTAAAGTTTTACCCAGTGAAGCAACAGCACAAAGAAAGAAAGATGCATGTTTTAAGTAAACAATCTAGTAGGTGCCATAGCTAAATTGCTTGCCTAGAACAGAGCTGGTTCACTTACCTGTGTTTCCAACAAACACGTTCCCCAAGCAGATGCACAAAATATCACTGGAGTTGAAGCCAACCTGCAACATAACTATTCAAAGATGTTCCAGGAAGATTTTGAAGACAAGAAAAATCAGCTTGAAGTGAAGGCTATAAAGCTACTGTTAGCTCATAGTTAAACAGAACTATTCAGACATGAAATGGGTTTACAGAAGGAAAGATAACATTGAACAACAACTATGGACTCTGCATTTTCCTAAAAATGCAGCCACAGTAAATAATATACAAAAAGATTTCGTATTCAAAAATTTACATGTAATTTGCTTCCCATCTGCCTAACGTTAAGAGAAAGAAAAGTTACACGGCTAGAGGAAAACAAACTACGTTGCTCTATGAAAGTATGGTGAACATTCAATCCACCAAAGGCTTTCCTTCTTTAACCACAATGATCCAAAGAGAACATTACGAGTCCACGAGGGCCAGTCTCGAGGAAGATGACTCGCTCAGTGAGACAGAAGCAAGCGAAGATGCCCAAGCCCGGGCATTATTTGCCCCTTTCTGAAAGTTCCTCGTCTTATTGCAGAGCCTAAGGTTGCTCCACAGCCTTTTAACATCAATTACATGCAGCGCTTGCTCCAGTAGTTGACTTGATTCACAAAGAACCCTTGAGTTCAGAGGCCAGGCATGTGAGACCCAAAAAGCTTTGATGCGGGAGTAGATCACAGGAAAGAAGCACATAATTATCTTCAGACAGATGAAAAATATGCTGAATGTTAAGTAAGGTTCATGTGATATTAACTCCCTTGCAGACTCAACATGAGGTACATGGGACCTCACACGTTCTGAACTGAGCTGTTCAATCTCCAGATATATGACTGGATTCAAACCTGTATAAGAATAGCAGAAGATAAGTATGCAACAAAATAAAGAAACTAGAAAAGAGTTACAGGTATAATTAACATTTCATATTTTTCCACCTTCTAGTTCCTAGTGTCTCAGCCATGCAATTGTAAATATGCAGTAAAGTGATAAGATCAAGAATAACAAAGGCCTCAATGGATAAATCAAGTCAAAAAGAAGGCACTTCATCTGCTCTTTTACAGCCAAATGTACTATATGGTCAAAAGTAAGTACTTTTTTCACAAGAGGGCAGACCTAGATCTATAACCAAGAAAATGGAAGTCTGAGAAATTTCATAAGGATTGGCTTCGCATATGCATCAGATATTTTGGCTGATAAATGGACATTAGATTCCACTACTCAAAACAAGTAGAACAGTTTGAAGAAAACAAATGCAGACAAAGAAATGTACCTGTATTTTTCTTGTAGAATTGGACCAGGGAAGTCAAATCCCTTGAGCCATGATATTGAACCCTTGTTGTCCCATCGATCAGCATTACAGCTGGAAAGCTGTGAATACCATTTCTCGAGAGGACACTGGATAGCATGTGAAAATTTATCAAATGAAATAAAAATGTCCATAAAGCATGGATGCATATCTTAGTAAGGCAAATGAACCTGTATAATTTGGTACTGCATACCTTGGCATGACTGATGATTCTTCAACTAATAAATGTTTTATTTGAGGAAACATGGAACTAAGAGCATCAAACTTAGGTCGAGTATTGGATGAGAACGGGCACCACGATGCATAGAAAAGGATAGAGTAACAAGCACTTTGCTTGCCAGATAGCTCTCTCTCAAATGTCTCTCCACTCACCTTCAAAATGAAAAAGAAAAAAACAGATTTATCTGCAGTCCGTAATTCACAGACAAATTGAAAGAAGTGGTTAGCAATTTCAGTAACAAACACAAACAATCCATCGCAATTGTCGAAGCAGCATCAAAGGATTGCCTTGCAAAATGTATGCAAGAATCACGGATCAATTGCCAGCTCTAGTTGCTAAGAAATTACAGGGTCGACTGAATGGATTGGAGAATTTGTTTGAGACAACTGAGAAATATTTTTCCATCATTTTTCACTTTCCTTTTCTTCTTGATCCTTTCCTCCATGCACGTCCTCTTTACTTTTATACAGCTGTGCAACCCCACTATAATTTCAGTATAATATGTCCCATATGATATCTAAAACAGGCCATTGTTACACAAGATTAGATTAGTAGTCATAAGTAGTTGAGATTTTTTTTTCCCAAAGATCAGGACTAGTCTGATTAGTCAACAACAATGATGCCAGTTACATGCATCTTGTCCTCCGCCATCAAGCTCCGTTGAGTATTGAGAGCATATCACTATCTAATTAAAAACCACCAATATTCTTCTATCATTTCTAATGTTACTCTTAGATCTTCTTTTCACTAACCATAATTGGCTTCTCTCATTTAAACCGATGCATCAACAGTTTTCCCTCATTTATACTCTAATCAAAACTATCTTAATTGTTCATGAGCATGTTTGATCTTACAATTATCTAATAATTTTTTTCCTTCATTCTAAAGGGTACATGACATAACAATCTTTCCTATCATATGTGAACACAAATTTATCAAAGAGGAGTAAAAAGAAATTAGAAGGTAAGTGTATATATTCAGATAGGGAAAAAAGAAATTAGAAGGGAAGTGTATATATTCAGATAGGGAAAGGACAATAGAGCACAATAAGAAAATTGTGAGCAACACCTACTTTGTACAGACATACAATATTTTATTCACTTCTTCAATTTAGCTGCCATCAGTGGGGCTCCTGATCATATAGAATAGCAAGTTATAATAAAAATGACCTTGTTAATCCCTTCAAGAAGTTAGCCTGGAAACCAAATGCTCCTAAACTAATAAATGATCTTCTGGCTTCAGGAAGTGCATACTAGAAGTTAAACAATAAGCATATCTAGTTAAAACTCACAGAAAGTGGCATTATGTGGTAGAAAATGGCTGACACTCTGATTCTGTCAAGTGGACATCATTCAGCTTAAGAATGAAAAATATAATGCCCAATCAAAGGCAAAATAACAAAATTTACACGCAGATACCATGAGTTATCTTTTACAACTTACACCATCAAAACTGACAAATGCATCTCGGCTTGTTCTCTAGCAAGAGAAGAAACCATGAGCCTTGTATATTCTTTAACATCCAATTTTGATAGAAAGATCAAGTAAAACTAGCATCCAATAGAACTCTTGAGGAGGAGGGGGAAAAATCCTGGCTTTTTGAGTAATATTAGGAATCCATCTGTATTGCGTGTATAGGACTCTAAAACAGTCGGCAACCAACTTTGTAAAAATAACTCCTAGTTCTACCATCCCTTTATCTCCCTCAGTCTCTGCTTCTTGAATCAGCTAGATTATGCACCAATTCCTTTTTTTTAATTAAAAAAATTAAAGCAGCCTATTCAAACAAACGAAAGAATACGCTCCAAAAATTCAAACTGAGCTTAATCTAAAGCTTCAGATATCATAAAGGTTTGGTTTTTTATGCTTCATGTACGGCATATTTCATTAAATTGAAAAAAGAAACAAAACAACCAAAACAATCAACCACATAATTACAAAGCAACTACAAATGCATCAATCAAAACCAAATAACTACCATATTTCCATATGACAACACACGGGAACCCAAAAATGTCAAAACAGCATATCAATAAACAATCATGAGGGCTTTCGATCTTGCCACGGACTTAAAACATTCCACGAAAAATCAAAACCCAAAGAATCTCATAACCCGACGCAAACCCCAAACCAACAGAAGCGTACAAGAAGAAAGCTCACACCTTTCGATTAAGACAACGATCATACCAAGGGCAGAAGAAAAAGAAGCAATTACACGATTTCATGGCAAAGAAGCGTACCTCCTGAGGCGAAGACAGCTCAATCCAAAGAGGGCATTGAGATTCGATGCCGTCGAGGAAGGCCAGGTCCGAACGGGGGCAGAGAGGCGGCGCCACGGCGGCGCGGTTACGAGGAAAGGTGAGGGCACATAGGAAGAAGAAGAGGAGGAAAGCGAGGAGGGGTCGAGCGGATCCGGCCATGGACAAAGAGAGGAAGAAGGCAATCGAAAGGGAGAATTCGAGGTCGAGAAAAGGGCAAACTTTTCTACGCTTTCAACTCGGCCTATTCCTCATATACGACATACGATCGGATGCGGGTCGGATCCAAACTGAATCCGATAAGAATAATTCCCCGTCCTTTTTCACCTTGGCTCTATCAGGTCTTCGAGCCACACAAAGCCATTTCTTCACCGCCTAAGATTGAAATACCAATGCATGATGTCAAAAAACAATACTTAAACATGTTGTTGACAGAGTAAACAAGTAATTGGTGATTTTGGTACAACAAGTCAATGATATAACAATAACTTGTTACAAATTCAAGCAATCACAGACATAAAAGTTAATATGTAATAGAGAAATCCACTATTACTTACAGCAATGTGACACCAGTGAAGGCAGCTCACTGATCAACTTGAACAGGTACCTTGATTGGATTAGCTATCAGAGACCAGCATTTAGATAGCCAACTTGGGTACGTGACATTTTTGCTCATCAGAAACAAATTGAAACATTAGCTCAACCTTCTTTTTCTTGGGCACTGAAGTGGCTGAACTATCATTTTCCTGAAAGTGTATTTCCACATCACAATAATGAGATCACATAATTAGTTTTGTGAGGAACCTTCATGAATGAATAATCAAAATTAAGCTGTGCAAGATTTAAATCCTAAAATTTTGTGGAAATAACACATTGTAATACCAGTATAGCATGCTAAAATGCATCGAAATCAACTTTCCAGAGCAAGAAAGAAGGACAGCATCCATAAAATTTGCATTTCAAACAAAGGACAGCTTTTGAGATGTTGGCATTTGTTCTGTGCATTTTCTGACGTGAACTTGGTTATCTGACCATGAAGTGGGTGATTTGCCATCAGCCATCTGCATTTGCCCCAGTAGAAAGGTTGAGCTACCTCAACCTGCTGCTTGCACTTTCAGCTGCTTCACCTTGTCTTCTTTTCTCTTTTTATTTTGTGATGACAGCCTCTGGAAGTTTTGCATAGTTTATTAGAGCTCAGGAAAAGAGATAAGTGTTTTTTTTATACAATAAGTGCTTGCTTTGACTAAAATAGCATTGTTCATTTCCTTTCTGCAGACACCATAAAGTGGCAGCTTAGCTGGTACCTCTAGCTTTCGAATATTAGATGGTTAGAACTTTTAGGAATTCCCTAAATTTGACCGCATATCATATGAATATATTGATGTGTTGAAAAGAAAAACAAAACAAAGTGAGGATCACTGTTGATGTAAAGGCAGCAAGAAAAACCATATGAATTAGCTACGTTAAGGACAACAAAAGCTTCAGGGCATGGTAAATGCATAAAAAGGCAAGACAAATAGAGTGGAGAAAAAGAAAAGGATCAGAATTCAGATCTAAAAGATTTGGCTGATTTTCATATCTCATATTTTGTAATTTTGAGGTACCAAAGGTTGATAAGATCAGAAAATATATATCTCGTAGCTTCGGTGACCCAACCCAACCTATTATCCCAGTTGTTTGGATAAAAGGATCTTAGCTACATGGCCCAAGAAAGCTTAGGCCCGAGTTTTTATAAGAAAGTCTGTCAAACCTTATATCACAACAAAATCCATTATCCACTTCCAACAGAGACTCATCATGACATATATAGGCCTTAGATATGTGAATATCAAAAAAGAAAACACCTCATAGTGCTTTTAGGACGTTATATAAAAACTACTACATGTAAAAGTGCATGAGAGATAGTGAATTGATTTTACTGACTACAGATTTGACAAGGTCTAAGTTATGGCAAATAATGTATAAACAAAGGAGACTACCTTATAACTAGGTATGAAAATAAAAATGTCCAATTGTATAAACTGAAATACACAGAAGATGAGGACTACTAGGTGGTGGTGCCTGTTAAACATGAAAAAACAGATGGGGAGTAACTAACATTGGTACTAGCTTTAAAAAAGATCATCGATTACATAAGTCATAAGCAATGGCATTGTATAGGGCAGCACATAGGATAAAGGAAAGGAACAAATAAAGTCACAAGGGTCAGCACTGGGCTCTCACCAGTCTGCAATAACTACAAATGAGTTTACTAAGCATATTCAAGATCTGCAGGCATAAGTAAAGGTCTATACCTTACATATCCATCTCTTAAACTAACGAAAACATCATTATCTGGGTAAAAAAGTTCATGGTTGTAAATTAAATGAGACTAATCAAGTATGGAGTTGCAACTTCACCAAAAATAAGCAAGAAAAACGAACAAACAGCCCAACTGCATCTAAACAAAATAATTTAACAGAAGGGTCACTCGTAGAAAACTTTGACTAGATATTTTAGCATGATATCTAGAAACGAAAGTGCTCTGTCAATTCTTTAGGAAATGGAATGTTGGCTGTTAGGTGAGGTGTCTAGTAAAATATCTGTAGCAGAAAGATGTTGAGAAGTGGAACAGATATCTGGCATTACTAGGAATAATACGATAACATTGCAATTATAATGTCTCAAATAGTAAGGAGAAGATGGAGTAAAATGTTTAAGGTGGTCAAGGTGTAGCTTATGGTGACAAGGTAGTGAAAGAGGAAAGACTTAATTAAGGTGGCAATCAAAGAAAGACATGATCAATGGTCAAGAACAGGTTTCAGATCTTATTAATTAAGAATATGGTTCTAATAGAAGTAATGTGGAAATTATGGATGTCGCAGATGCAGCCTTGAGGGTTACACTAATCTGAATCTAATTCAAATAAAGAAAAACAATTAAATCTTCCAATATTCTCATTTGAAACTTAAGAAGGTACAACTTGTTAATCCAGTAAACCTGCCACAAAATCTTACTGATGTATTCGTACGAGTGACTTACCTTGACATTGTTCCAAGGAAGACAATTTACACTGCAATTTCCTAGGATTTCACTGGGGTGGAACTATAATGACATTAAATCAATAACAAAGAAGGATTTCTACAAATGCTTGTAAAGGCAAGACAGAATAAGCTACTTCTTTGGAGTCATTGGTCATCAGGAATTTCATGAAATAAGTTAATTCCTAATTACATTTAAGACTCAACTTTGTAAGTGTCAAGTCTCAACCAATGTAATTCCAAATGACCAGTCTCCTAACGTTAGTGATGTCTACAGCAAGAAATCTCATTAATAAACCAACAGATGTTGTCTCCTCGAATTGGAAATGATCGAATAAAATTTTCGACATACCAACAAAGACATGTTGAATAAACCATGGATTGAGCTCAGAGGATGTCAAAATTCAAATCGACAAGCACTTCAAATTCATGGGTATTACAAATGACAGCCAAAAATCTTTATTACCATAAGAAAACAAATAAATAATATCACAATATAAGTCTGCAATGTAAATGAGAAATAGTTATGCGAAGGATGCACCATAAGCTGAGCTGTTGAGAGGGCAGTATCCAGTAAGACAACTGTATGGTGCTCACTGAGATAGAGCTTTCAAAGTAATGCCAGTAAACTGTATAGCATTTCCAAGTATCTTCAAACAACATTGAAGAATCCTTCTGACCAGAGATTGTCTGAAGTAGGAGATTGCAAAAACAAATTTGAAGCAGAGGAGGAGAAGGTGAAAGGCGGAGGAGAAATTTGCAAATAGACTTGGCCTTCAACCATCAGAAACCATACTCTTGCCTCCTTACATACAGATCAAAAACTTCGAGTTTGAGAAAGAAAGGGATGCCATGAGGCAATATCACTCTGTTTCTTTTTGGGTGTTTCCAAAGTTCAAAATATCTCCACCCACAAAGCTAGAAATTCTGCATCAGAGCTTATAAAATAAAAAGAACTATATGATCTTATCAGTAGTGTTCTCCTTTTGGTATTGTTGTTGCTGCCAGTAGCAATTCTTAGTGCATTTTCTACAAAATATAGGGCTATTTCTTACTCATTTCACTGATCTTTTTGTACACGACTTAGTGAAACTTGGCCATAGTAACCTCTAAGTCAACTGTGGTAGAGATGTGCATCCTCCTCCTCTTCCGCATCATATTTAAGGGATTTCAAATCAGAGTCATAACCTGGATCTTTCATGTTATTGTAAAATTCTTTCATAGTAGCATAAATCACGCCAATATGTTCCTGCTGTATATTCCCAGTGACAGATTTAATCTTTTTCTTTATTTGAGTCCAACTGTAACCTGGCCTTGTTATCACATGTCGATCTATCATCAACTTTCTGACTTCTTCAACTTCATCCCACAACCCAAGAGATGCATATAAGTTAGAGAGTAAGACATAGTTACCTGAATCTTGTGGATCCATATCAAACAGTCTCTCAGCGACCCTCCGACCAAGTTCCACGTTCTGATGGATTCTGCACGCACCAAGAAGTGCAGCCCAAACCACAGAGTCTGGCTCGATGGGCATGTTCTCTATGAACTCCTCAGCTTCAGATAAGTAACCAGCCCGCCCTAGAAGATCAACCATAGAAGCATAATGCTCTCTTGATGGCATGATTCCATAAACTTTGCTCATTGACTTGAAATAGTGCCATCCTTCATCAACTAAGCCGCCATGGCTACAAGCACATAAGAGCACTAAGAATGTCACTGCATTTGGAAGGACTTGTTCAGACTTCATTTGCTCAAAAATCTCCACGGCCTCCCTTCCAAGACCATGTTGAGCACATCCTGCAAGCATTGAGTTCCATGTAACTATATCACACTCAAACATCTCATAGAAGACCCAAAACGAATCTGCACAGCCACACTTAAAGTACATTGTAATCAAAGCATTGCCAACAAATAGTTCCAGATCATAGCCCATTTTAAATGTAAGGCCATGGATCTGTCGGCCAAGGTTTGTGGCAGCCAAACTCCCACAAGCACTAAGAACACTAGTAATCGTCAGAGAGTTGGGTAATATTCCTTCGTTTAACATTTTGAGAAAGAGTTTCAAAGCTTCATTCCAATTTTCAGCCTGTGCATATGCAGATATAATGGCAGTCCAAGACACAACATCTCGCTTCGACATCTTATCGAAAGCAATTCGTGCATCCTCCATCATGTTATTCTGAGAAAGAGCAGTTATCAAAGAATTCCAGGAGACAGTATCTCTTGCTTTCATCCACCGGAAAACGCCAGAAACAGCTTCAATGTTCTTGCACTTGGCATACATGGTAATTAAACCATTGTTAACATAAGAATTGAACTGAGAACCTGCTTTTAGAGAAAGCGAGTGTAGTTGTCTGCCAAACTCAAGAGCTCCAATATTACCAGAGGCAAAGAAACCACTGGTCAAACTTGAAAGGCTGGGCAACATCCCAAGCCTATGAAGTTCCGACAGAAGATGCAGAGCTTCTTCATTCTCTCCATTCTGCGCACAACCAGCAATCATCGCAGACCATGAGACTGCATTCCTCATGGGCATCCTATGAAACAACTGCTTTGCTTCATCTAACATATTGTTCTGTGCATACCCAGCAATCATAGCATTCCAAGAAACCACACTAGGATTGGGAATCTGTTCAAAAAGGATTTTTGCTGCACTTATCCTGCCATTCTGAGCATAGCCAGTCAACATTGCGGTTTGGGAGGCAAGGGACTTCACAGGATCCCTCTCGTAAATAGAGATGGCATCATCCAACAGCCCAGTATGTGCAAAGGTAGCAATCATCGTGGACCAAGAGTACTCATTCCTCTCTGGCATTTGTTCAAAGAACTTCACTGCTTCATCCAACCCTCCGCCATCCTTCGTGTAAGCATTCAGAATAGCTGTTCCCACTACCACATCCCCTTCGAAATTCGTCTTGATCACCAAAGTACGTAGGTTTTCGAGCAGCTTGAGATTGCCAAGAGCCACAACTGCAGAGATAGCGGCCGTGAAATTAGACTGGTCCGGTCTCACTCCTTCCCGATGCATCCTAAGGAAAGTCTGCCAAGCCTTTCCATGTTCATTAACCAGAACATACCCAGAAATCATCACCGTCCAAGAAACCAAGTCCTTCATGTGCATCTGCTCGAACAATTCCTTCGCTTCAACCATCTGATGAGCATGGCAGTACCCAGTGATGATAGCATTCCACGATGCAATATCATGCATCGGCATTGTATCGAAGAGACGCCGAGCCATGCCGACATACCCATTCTGTGCATACCCACTAATCAAAGCGTTCCAGGAAACCGTGTTGCGCTCGGGCATCAAGTCGAAGAGGAGCTGGGCCTCATCGAGGCAGCCACTTCTGGCGTAACCGGAAACCAAGATGGTCCACGTCCGTGTGTTCCTTCCAGCAAAGGCGTCAAAGAGCCTCCGGGCATCATCCATCATGCCGTTGAGGGAGTAGCCGAAGATCATGGAGTTCCAGGTGATGGTGTCTCTGTGGGGCATCGTATCGAACACGCTACGTGCTTCGCTTACGTAGCCGAGGCGACACAAATCTTGGATCCTGGCGGTGTAGCGAGAGAGATCGTTTGCTGGATACGAGCTCACAGGAAGGGGGAAATTAGACAGGGATCGAAGAAGAGAGTGATGCAAGGAAAAAGAGTGATGGATGGCGCTGCTCCATCTCAGGCCAATCATCATATCAGAAATATATTTACAGCGAGAGAGAGAGAGACAGAGAGGGTGGGCTTGAAGGAAGAGAAGAACAAGGTGGGTGTCAGGTCGGTGAAGGAGGCTCTGGCGAGGAGGACGCGGAGCAGCGCCGGAGTCGAGAGAAGACGAAGGCAACGTTTCGTGGCGGGAATTTTGAAGTCGGGTTTTGTTTGGTTTGACCGAACGAATCTCAAGTCAACAATTAATGGCAAAATTGCGATCATACTGATATGTATGACTTCAGCACAAGTCATTTGGATATTTTGCTCCCTAAATTTAAATTATTTACCTTTATGATTTGCATATAATTATAGTTAATCTTCTTAGTTAATTATCATTTGATTATTAAATATAATTTTAAATAATAATTTATCCTGAACAAGTCATTTGCATTTATCTTCTTTTTTTTCTCTTTTTTCATATTGATTGACCAACCCAAAAGTGAACCAATTTAATTATTGTGTTTTTACATAACACAAAAATATTCTATTATAATATTTCCACACAGTGTCATAATATTTTTCTAATATTATTTAAAACAAAAACATTATGTTATTTTTAGTGCTTTCCTATTATTACTGAAAACACACTGTAATAGTATAAAAACCCTATTAACATTATAATATAATATTATACTATAATATTTTTATATTACATTATAATATTTCTATATTACTAAAAGTATTATAATATAATATATAAAAAATATTATAACTTGATTAAATCATCCTATGAAAATGGTCCATAGCAAGAACAAAATATAAGAAGAGTATTTCAAGTATTGGGTAAAAAAGGAAATTTCTTTTTCATGAATTCATCAAAATAAAAAATCATCTTAGAAAAAATGATCCCTAAATTTGTTAAATAAAAATCACTTGTCATAAATCTGTAAACCAAGTTACTTGTAATATATCCACCAAACATTTACACCAACTTAAGCTTCAAACCTTGGATTATGCATATAATGTCTGTCATAGTGATTTCATTTAATGTGGCTCTAATATCATTTATCATGAACTGATGTAATGAAATAACTAATTCATTTACCTATGTAAAAGTAGTAGAGTGATCAATCTCTTTCGTATATTCTTACAGTTTGAATATTATATATTTTAATTAATTAAATTATTTACATGACTAAATATTAATTATAACAAAGAAATAATACGACCACGGCGCATAGATCTGCGCCGACAGAGGCTCCATAAAAATCTAAGGAGTACATCAACGCACCGACGCTTCAAATCGAATCGGAGCCGTCCGATTTGTCCATGATCCTTTCTCCCACCTACTCAAATATCATCGCGCCCACGCCGTGACGGATGTCGCGGGGGCAATGGACGGCTCGGATGGACCGACGGACCACCGATGCATTGATTGATGGCGACAGCGAAGACATCACATGCTGCGCCACAACGGTAGCGTAGGCTTGCGAAGGCAGCGACAGATCGCAACAGCTCAGCGACGGGTCGCGGTCACGTGCACTGCTCGGGGCTACGTTGCCAGAGGAGCGGCAATTAACCGGCACATGTACGTGTCTTCCGTATAATACCCATACTAGCCTTGGATAAATGGAGGAAGGGCTTCTTGCATGCTGCCCTTTGTAGTTATCTTCAATTACATATACATCCTCACAGTTCTCATAAGCTTCCTGATTTCCAATTTCATTGTGAATTAAAAATGAATAGTAAAAAACAAAGCTTACATGCTAAAAATAGTCAGAAAAGTTAATATATTTAATGTAAATAAAAAAAATTATATTTTTTTTTATTTAAGTAAGAATATTAATTTATATGGAGCTCATATAATCTATATTAGATAATCGAGATATTATGATATTATTATTTTATTATCACATAAAATATATAATAAATATATATCTAATTCTATAACAACTAAAGAGTAAGGAAATTAAGACCATGTGAGGTCTATTCAAATAGACAAATGATCATTTATCATTTACAAGATTTGAAAATAATAATTTTATAAATATTTTTTTTTATATTTTATAGATATACAATATATATAATAAAAGGATAAAACCTAAAAACCCATGTTAAACACTACCAATAACATTACTAAATATTTAATTATATTAACAAAATAAATAAGTATAATATTCTTGCTCAAAGTTTTATAAAGATACATTTCAGATTTTGCTAGAAATATACACACGCATTCTCTCTCTCTCTCTCTCTCTCTATATATATATATATATATATATATATATATATATATATATATATATATATATATATATGGGGTAAGTATAATTTGTAGGGATAAATAAAAATATTATTGACTTTAGAGGGATATATATGCAATTTGACCCACATATACATGACTGAGGGTAGACTTGACTTGTTCTTGGGAAGATGACAGCCGTCCAAACAGCGGGGCCCACCGGAGAAGGCGGGCCCCGCGCCCGCTTTTGTCTTCCCCCGTCGCTCCGCCTTCCGCATACCATATCAATCAAGCCACCCCCAGCCCTCGAGAGCCAAACTAGATCTACCCTTTCTTCTTCCTCCTCCTACCGAGACAAAGCTCGACCTTTGCAAGCGGGCGACGTAGAGAGAGATCTCGAGGAAGATGAGGGAGATCATAAGCATCCACATCGGGCAGGCCGGCATCCAGGTGGGCAACGCCTGCTGGGAGCTCTACTGCCTCGAGCACGGCATCCAGCCCGATGGCATCATGCCTAGGTCTCTCTCTTCATACCATGTCTTCTTTAACCCCCGCCGAATGTTTGCCGTTTGTTGCTAATCCTTGTTTGTGATCGCAAGCATTCGTTAATAAGACTCTCCTTCTTGGGAAAAAAAATTCCTTTTTTGTTTTTATATTTATTTATACTTGATAGCTACATCATTAGCCCCATTTTTGTCTCACCAAAATTCCCCCTTTTGTATGGTATTATTTGTTTGTGATCGCTATTTTTCTTTCGTAACAGTTTCTCTTTTAGGGGAAAGTTAACTTCATTTTTTTTGTTTTATTATTTGATATATACCTGTTTACTAGATCTCCGACCTCATTTCGTTTTCATCGAAAGTCCCGTTAGCAATGTTTTTTGGTGATCTCTTTTGTTGAAATCGAAAAGTTCTACACTTTTTTATTTGATTTACGTTTTTTTTTCTTCATGGTTGACCTCAAATTGGTTGTATGGCGCCAGATCTATTGATTGTTTGGCTCAGTTTCCCTTTGGGGGTTCTCGTATGTTAAAAAGAGAAAAGAACGAACTCTAGGCCAAAGATCTTTTTTATTGATTTGCGATTCAGAAATAGAAGTTAATATGGAGAGCGGTGGACAAAGATCTCTACTTTATGGTGTTTTTCATACTATATTAAGTGTGTGATTCAGTAATGGTGAGTTTTGAGGTCATCCATGGCTTTCATGATGCTTCATGGGGACTAATAATTGTAGTTCTTAGGAGTAAAGGTATGTCCTCTTTTGAGTACTTGTTTTCCGTGACTCTAACAGAGGTTATTGATCTTTCCTCGTTGATCTTTAGATCCGTAACTGTAACGGAGGGTATTGATCTGATCCGTGGTCAGGCTTCTTTTGGATGTTTGATGAAACAGATACTTCTACTAGATCTAATGGGCAGTGATTCTGTCTCATAAATCTTTAAAGCTGCAAGTGCTTGCTCTGATCTTATGATCTGCTTCGTTACGACTGATCTGTACTTCCTTTTCCACAGTGATTCTTCGGTGGGAGTTGCAACAGATGCGTTCAATACCTTCTTCAGTGAGACCAGTGCTGGCAAGCATGTCCCAAGGGCCATCTTTGTGGATCTTGAGCCCACTGTCATCGATGAAGTGAGAACTGGGACATATCGCCAGCTCTTCCATCCAGAACAGCTCATCTCTGGGAAGGAGGATGCCGCAAATAACTTTGCACGGGGTCACTATACAGGTAGCTGATACTTTTCTTTTAAATAGGAATTATTATTCAGATCCTGAGTTTAGGTTTTGATCTTGGTTTTTGGTAATGAACTACAGTTGGGAAGGAAATTGTTGATCTCTGCCTTGATCGAGTTAGAAAACTAGCAGACAACTGCACTGGTTTGCAAGGATTTTTGGTCTTCAATGCTGTTGGTGGTGGAACTGGATCTGGTTTGGGTTCCTTGCTGCTAGAACGGTTGTCTGTGGATTACGGAAAGAAGTCAAAGCTCGGCTTCACCATTTATCCTTCTCCTCAGGTAGCACCAAGCTGTGAAGATAGTTTGCTTTCAGTTCATGTCAAATTGCTCGTTTTGTTGTTGATCTTTGTGATGCTCAAGTAAAATTTTGATTCTTGGAGGATGCTGTGGAAAAAAATGCTTTGATTTGGTCAACCCGGTTCAAAAAGCATAATATCAAACACATTAGTTTGATATGTCAGATCTGTAAATTTTCTGAGAAATTTGCCAAGTTTTACTTTAGTCCATATGATGGTCTGGTAGGATGCATATATTGAGGTAAAATCATGTCTGACTGCAAACCATAATTTGACAGGCTTAGTTGACTATTAGAGCACTAAGTTTATTGAAATTCCTAAGAAGTTCCAAAAGATTCCAGAAAATTTATCAAATAATATTTCTTATTCAGAAATTGATTTAGTAAGCTGTATATCTTTCTGAATTTTGCGCTAATTGGTCCTTTACTAATTACTTTAGAACTTGCATTTCGGCTTAGGCCTTGTACGTTCTGTTGAAGCAAAGTTCTATCAACAACCATGAAATAAAAACAAGTTGATATCCAGGACAAATGGTCCCATTGGAATTTGCTTATGTACACCCCCAAATTTTGTGGGCGTTCAATGTTTTTAGCTGGGAACTGTATGGCGATAGGAAGTTGTGCACATCTTCTTAGATGCATGTTGAGAAAAATCTTACTTTTCTGTTTGTCTCATGATCTGGACTTACCTGTGAAATTTCTTGCTGTAGGTCTCTACAGCTGTTGTGGAGCCATATAACAGTGTGCTTTCCACCCATTCCTTGCTTGAACACACAGATGTTGCAGTTCTTTTAGACAATGAAGCCATTTATGATATCTGCAGGAGGTCTCTAGATATTGAGAGGCCAACTTACACCAACTTGAACCGGCTGATATCTCAAGTCATATCCTCTTTAACCACTTCTTTGAGGTTTGATGGAGCTATTAATGTGGATGTTACAGAATTCCAGACCAATCTTGTGCCCTATCCTAGAATCCATTTTATGCTCTCCTCATATGCCCCTGTTATTTCTGCTGAGAAAGCATACCATGAGCAACTATCTGTCCCTGAAATCACAAATGCAGTGTTTGAGCCATCAAGCATGATGGCAAAATGTGACCCTAGGCATGGTAAATATATGGCTTGTTGTCTGATGTACCGTGGGGATGTCGTGCCCAAGGATGTGAATGCTGCTGTCGCGACCATCAAGACAAAGAGGACTGTCCAATTTGTCGACTGGTAATCAGCCGCTATACCTTTTATTAGTCTAATTTGCGTTATGGGGCTTCTTAATTGACCATATTGATGATATTTTGTGAAGGTGCCCTACTGGTTTCAAGTGTGGGATAAACTATCAGCCACCGACAGTGGTCCCTGGAGGCGATTTAGCACGAGTGCAGCGTGCTGTATGCATGATCAGCAACAATACTGCCGTTGCTGAGGTGTTCTCACGTATCGACCATAAGTTTGACCTGATGTACTCAAAGCGTGCATTCGTCCACTGGTACGTGGGTGAGGGAATGGAAGAAGGTGAGTTCTCGGAAGCCCGGGAGGACTTGGCTGCTCTCGAGAAGGACTACGAGGAGGTTGGAGCAGAAGGTGCAGATGATGATGAGGAGGGAGAAGATTTCTAAGCATGTTTGATTGCTTCTTAGTGTTTGCTTGTGTTCTATCATCATGCATTCTTATGCATCTCTAGTTGCTACTACTCCGATGTTGTCTTGCTTTTGTGTTGCATGTTTCAGCTGTCGAATTTAAATCGTGGTTGTTAAACGCTATTTAAATTATCGTTTGTGGAAGAAGCTTGGTTCTGTTACATTAAATCGTATGAAGGATGGATAATGCTGATATAGCACTGAATGGATTGCGATTACGTTAAATAGTCACAATAGTAGTGATGAAAGATCATGGGATCCTTTTGCGACACGTTTTACAACCGGCTGATTGAGAAAAGAAGGCTTCTGTTGTCATGCTGTGAGATTTGAGATTCATATGTGCCCTATGAAATTTATGGGATTTTGCTTGTACATTTCTATTGTTATGAACATCCCTATATCTACAGCGGTTGGGAGTATGAACATTTCTACAAATAATATTTGAATATGATTATATTATACTATCTTAAATTATAATAAGACCAAACGTGACTGAATTTAAATTTAGAATGTAGTAAGGTCATTTATTAGAAGCGATAAAATTCTAATATATGATAAAAATCGAAGTAGCTAAAATAATGTTCATTTATTAATTTAATATAGAGTCTTTTATGATAAAATAGGAGGTTAATTATAGATTATATCTTATAATTAATTAGTTTTAATATCTTAAAATTTATATTTTTAAAAAATTAAATTAAAAATATATATACTTATGAAAGTACAATATTTAACCTTATTTCTTCTTTACTAACTTTATATCATTTCGATTTATCACTAAATAATATTTCGTTTCATCACTAAAATTATATGATATTTTTTCAGTAAACTAGAAAAATATATTAAATATTTTATTTTTTAAATATAATAATATTAGAGATCTGATGCTAAAGTTGGCGACAGCTTTCGGCATTGCAACATGATCCAGTCCTTTAGATCAATCGCCGTTATAGCCCGAATTTTGATGCTTTTTTGACCCGTCCATGATCGCGCTTGCTGTTCTGCGTCAAGCAGCAAATCTCAAGCTATTATTCCGTGCTGCTCGGAACGCCAAGCGTCTTTCCCACCTTCGGTCGCTCCAAACCCGAAACGAGAGAGAGAGAGAGAGAGAGAGAGAGAGAAGGGCGACACGATCATGGCGAGCCTCGGCTCTCCTTCCCTACCCGTCTCCAATTCCCGTCCTCGTCCTCGTCGCAACCGCGGAGCTAGCCTCGACTCCGGCCGCATGAAAGCCATCTCGATGCCGAAACGTCTCGCCTCCCCTCGGTTCGGTCCAATTGGGTACCGCCACATTCGCTGCTTAACGGATTCGCCGAAAGAGATCGGCTCAGCGAAGCGACCGTCTGATCTCGTGGTTGCCGCTGCCACCGCCCAAGAACCCGAAGTTCGCACCGGGTAATTCCTTCTTGAATTCCTTTATTCTTTGGTTTTGTTTTTTATCAACTGATGTTGGATGAACAAAGATGTAATTTCCTTTTTTATAGGAATATATTGTGCACCTCAATTATGCTTGTAGATTTCAAAGCATGAACATGCTTTTATAATTCCCCCTAACTACTACTGCTGTATGTGTTTTCCGGGGATTTTGAGGTTAACCTTTAGTTATAACCATTTGATTGAATAATAATTTGTTGACAACATTGCACTTGGGTGTGTCCGGTTGTGTCTCAGTTTGTCCCATGACAATGTGAGAGTATCTCAGGTTAAAGGTTGAATCATGTTGGTTACAGTCTTCTTGATTTGCCCTGTTTGAGGGAATCTCAAGGAAAAAAAATTGTTGCCGGCGTGTGTAAGGACATCAACGACTTATTAATATTCATTTTTGACACAGGAAAATCCTCGTGTCTACTGATTTTTTCTTTCTTTTGCGTGTTGGACGTACATACTTGCTTGAAATTTATAAAGAAGAAAAATGAAGGACTGGTAAATCAAATTCTCTCTGTAACTGTCAAACATTCCTAAATATTGTGCAAATATAACACAGGTTATGATGTCTCTACCTGTCTATAAAGATTTAGAAAAAAATATATTACTGACCTGTCTATACATGTTTTCTTTTTTACGGCTTGGTTTCATCCAAGTTCTTTGAAGAAAAAAGTATAAAAGAACAGTGGGAACAGCTCGCAAGCATAAATTTGTTGTTTATCTATGATGTCTGATTTTCATTATCTTCTGTCTTACAGAATGTGGAATTGGCGAGGTTATCGTGTTCGTTATCAGTCTGCTGGAGATACAGGCCCATCATTAGTTCTAATTCATGGTTTTGGGGCAAACAGGTGTATATCATATATGATTTGGTTTCCGTTTGCAGACAACTAGATGCCATAGGTATTTTTGTGCACATATTGCTTTAGACAATGATCACATGATAAATTATTGTCTCAGATTGTAAAATTTTTCACTCGAGCTCCATGGTCTTCTTGATGTATCCACTGCTTGTTTCATTTTCCATGTTAAAATTTAATTCTTTTGCACCTGCAGAAGCTTACGAATCCTATATGGATTCTTGTATATGCATTTGTCATGTTTGATATGTATGCTGTACACATCTATCTTTGTGAGCTCACGTGACTGCATGCATATGATGATGCATAGCCTGCTACTATGGGCTCTACAACACCCCCCCCCCCCCCCCTCTCTCTCTCTCTCTCTCTCATCTTCCGCATTCCTACAGATTAAGTGAACATTGACATTTTACAAGATTGTGTTCGATTAATTTCTGCTATGAGCAACCATATCCGCCACCTCACATAAAATGAGGATGATGTATCTCAAGACAGGATTTGTAGATCTTGAGCCATAAAGGAAATATCTTTTGTGAGTAGACCTCCATGCAACATCTCTATAAATGGAGACATTGTACTTTATTACGCAGACTAGTTACATAAAGGTGGATATTCAGTAGCACCAGAATCACCAAAAATGAAATAATCAAGTTCATGGAAGGTTTGTAGTTTCATCTTGCATGGCATACTTAAGAGATTTAGTACATCCAATAAGAAATGGCTTGATAATGACAACAAAGAGGTGAAGAGATTTTTTTTTTTTTCAGTTTTCATAAACTAGTTCCGATATAGAGGATCAATAGAAACCTAAGTTTAATTTGGTTAATTAACAAGATCAAATAGAAACAACTGATATTAATGGAGCCATTTCAAAATAGCCAAGAAAAGGACTCTGTTTCATTTGTGGATATTTAAATTTATTGGTTTTGCAGGTTGGAAGTGATGAAACATAATATAATATTTGCCATTGTTGAGTTCAATTGAGCAACATCGATTTCTATGTGCAATGACATACATGTGCAGGATTGCCTCATGCTCACCTCTGTTATTGAATCATTCTATAATTTATATTAAGTTTAGCTATTTTAGAAGCATTAAAAAATTGATTGGATTTTCGAACTATCTTTCTGCTTTTGAATACAATGTCTTCAGATAAAATTGTTGATGTGAGTCTCCTTTTGCAGTGACCACTGGAGAAAAAATATTTCTGTCCTTGCAAAATCAAATAGAGTTTATTCAATTGATCTAATTGGTTATGGTTATTCTGATAAGCCAAATCCACGTGAGATTGGTGTGAATTCCTTCTATACATTTGAGACATGGGCAGATCAGCTGAATGATTTTTGTGCTGATGTGGTCAAAGATCAAGCATTCTTTATATGTAACTCCATTGGGGGTGAGTCTTAAGTCCATCAGTCTTTGGCAATCATTATTTGATATCAGTGATTACAGTCTGATGCAGCACCACAAAAAGAGGTTATGTTGTATTTTTTTTTTCCTTTTTGCATTTCTTCATGATTTTCCTGCAATATTTTTCTTTGTGGAAATACTAGACAATTACAATACTTTTCAGAATCTTTTTTGGAAATCTTTCTTAAATTTTTAATTGATGCCATTCCATCTATATACTTAAGCTGATAGATAAGAATGATATATGATATTATAATCTTAAATCTTTCCCTCACGTGTGGATGGCATATAGATGGAATTAGAAAATATTGGTGAAGGGTGTAGAATGGATACTTCTTGATAGCCTGCTGGACCTTTGGAAGGAGAGATTTCCAATCTTAGTAATTTATTTATATGCTAAATATATTCACAGGAGTTGTTGGCCTTCAGGCAGCTGTTATGCAGCCTCAGATCTGCAAGGGTATCATTCTACTGAATATTTCCTTAAGATTGCTCCATATAACGAAGCAGCCTTGGTATGGAAGACCTTTTATAAGGTCATTTCAGAGCCTTTTGAGGTAGATACTTGTGCCCATGAACAATCTCATTCTTTCTTGTCATGGATCCATGATCACTCTCAAAGATTGGAGATTTTATTGACATAGGAATACAGCTGTTGGAAAGCTTTTCTTCAAGGCAGTTGCCACGCCAGACTCTGTTAGAAGCATTCTTTGCCAGGTGATCTTTTCAGACAGAACTTCACATTACATTAATGTCCATCTTAAACAACATTAAATTTTATTACCATGATTAAGTTTTCTATTTTTGGTTCTAATATTGTTAAGCTAGATACATGAATTCTAAAACATAATAGGCACAAATTTGTTATTTCTTTTTCTGGCATCACATACAGCAAAAATGTAATACTTTGAAGTTTGAATATCATTAAACCAGCAGCTTAAATAGTAACTTTTTCTCGAAAAACAGAATAGAGCATTTCACTAACTTTGCTCTTCAAGCATTCCGTTTCTGGGTCATGGAGAAGGCAAACTTTTAGTGCTTAGCAGCCTGTAATGCCTCCATTTCTGCCATGCCTAATTCCATTCCTTCATGCACCACAATACCGTCCCATTCTTTGACAGATAGGTTGAGATACTCAAGTGTGATTAAAGAGGTAAATTGGGATGCCATCATCTGTGCATTGTACCTTTTTAAAACCAATTGAACTGTACTTTAGGAAAAAATTTCCAACATCTCCCCAAGTAATTTGACTCTTGTTAACTTGAGCTAACTCATTGTCAACCTAAAAAACACCATCGTGGCATTTATCTCGTGATTGTTGGTTTGGTCAGAGTTGAGCAAACCCAATATAAGGTCAACTTTGTCAGTTTAGCATTGGGGGAATGTGTTGTATAGAGCTAGTCGTGTCATTTCGACATGCCTGATAGATGATTTAACTCTATATATACATACACACATAGAGAGAGATAGAGTTGTACTAGAATTGTAATGGTAGAATTGAGTCTCAATCCTATAAACTCAAAACCAATCATGGAATTTGTAAATTGAATATTAGCTCTGTTAAGATGACCTATAGGTTTTGTACAATCTAGAACATATGCATCAAGTGAAGGAAAAAATAATTAATTCTAATGGCATAAAGTATCTTAATTTGGTTGAAAGTATAGAAGTATCAGAACAAGTAGGATTTCTACATATATTCATTCATCTAATAATAGCTAGATCTGAATCAATCATTTCAATCATTAATTAAATTGGCTTAGTTTCTTATACAATTCATTTTGTGTTAGTTTGATGAACACCAAAGATGTATCCAGTTATATGACTTTTAAATATAAATGTTTTAATATTTAAACATTGCAGATCATATTCGACAAATAGACTTTCAGGCTGAAGCCTCAATTAATCATGAGGTGTCAGGATTGAGGCCTAGATCCTTTTGTTAGGACTCTCTCTCTCTCTCTCTTTCTATATATATATATATATATATATATATATGTATATATATGTATGTATATATATATATATATATATATATGTATGTATGTATGTATATTTATGTATGTATGTATGTATATTTATATATATGTGAGATACAAAGAGAACATAAAGATATTATCTCTATTGTCTTTGTCTAATATTCTTTGTTCCCTGATAAACATACTTAAATTGATAGTTGGTGTCCTTTGTGATGCAGTAATCTTTAAAATTTAAATATCCTAGCTATTTTTCATAGGTTATATTTGGCAGTTTCTATATCTGCAGGTGGTCTTCTTTTAGTGGTTCTAACTAGATTCTTTTCAGTGTTATCATGACACATCGATGGTGACAGATGAACTAGTTCAGATTATCCTGCAGCCAGGACTTGAACCTGGTGCAGCTGATGTATTCCTCGAGTTCATCTGCTATTCAGGTGGTCCTCTTCCTGAAGAATTGCTTCCAAAAGTGAAGGTCAGTGAAGAGGTTCTCACTGTACAATGTATCCTTTTTTTCCTGCACGTCATTTTTGATAATGCGTAACCACTATAATTTTCTCGTATTGTTTCGTTTCCTTCAGTGTCCGGTTTTGGTTGCGTGGGGTGACAAGGACCCATGGGAGCCTGTTGAACTTGGAAAACTGTATGCGGAGTTTGGTGTAGTAGAGGATTTTGTCATCCTCCCCGATGTTGGCCACTGCCCACAGGTTCTTCATCGACTTTCTGTTGCACTGAATTTAAGTCTGTTGACAACATCCTCCTTGACAACCATTTTTTTCTTTGCAGGATGAAGCTCCAGATCTCGTGAATCCCTTGATTCAATCATTTGTCGAGCGGCATACACCATGAAACGTATGTGCTCGCTTCTGATTTCTGATATATATTTTTTTTTCTCTCCCACCATAAGCAATATTCCTAAATGTTCATAGCACAATTTTTCACTAGACCACCAGAAGTTGAGAGAGAACTTTCCTGAGACTGATACCTCAGTTACGTGAACTTGAGTTTAATAGATTTTGAATTCTTTCGTTGTTCTTTCTTTCTTCTTCTTTCAAATGATATGGTCATTATTTTCTTAACAGAAATTCTTGAATATGGTAATTAAAATGGTATTGACGATGAATTTTTTTTCTTTAATCTCAAAACAGACACTTTTCTAATGAATATATTTTTGGTAATTTACTTCTGCCCATTATCTGCCTGTTCCTGACATAATCAGAATGCTGACCTTGTCATGTTTGTCAACTGATGCTATTACCTCGCAGACTTCCAGCAGAAAGTTTCCATGATGCAGGTCACAGTCCTTCATTTTGCGGCGGTATCCACGAAATCAATTTAATTTTTACATGTGAAGTGAGCAGCCTCAAAAACACTTCAAGATGAGAACTCAAAAACTTAAGACTGGATAGGTTTGAATCAGGTGAATCTTTCAGCCCGAGTTGATCTGGTTGGGTGAAGCTGATGTCTCCTCCTAATTCAATCGCTTGCTATCTTTTCGAAATAATGTGCACTGGTTGCCAATGATACAAACAAACCTCTCCAAGTTCAAAACATCAACCAAAAAGTTGGTGATGATGATCTCAGTTGGTAAGGAAGAAGAGCATGACCTCCTCTGTTTTTAGGTCCCTCTGTGCCCTGTTCTCTTCTTGCCTTGTGTAGAATCATGCGCTTCATTCGGACACGATGACATGCACATTAGGTTAGGATCTGTGGCTCGGAAGTTAGGAAGACAACAAAGAGGAAGAGGCCCAACACATTGTTTGTTTTGTTACACGTCACCCTAATTAATTAATACCCGCTCAATTGCCCTGTAAATTACATGTAAGAGAACAATAAACGCCAATTTCTTCTGCAAATAAATTATCTTTTTTTTTTAATTTCAGAGCGTCCCTTTTTATCAAATTTAAATCAAAAAAGGTAAAAAGAACTATGCACAACAGGAAGAAAAGCTTTGGTCCGATCTAAAAGAGAAGGGCATGGGGTGTGTGTACCGAGGAGCCCTCCTTTTAAGCTGTCAAACTTGACATCTTCTTCCCCACCCAGGAAAAAGCAGCAAGGCAGCGACATGTGAACCACCACCACCACAACCAGCTAAACCCCGACGATTCTTGAGGTTGTGTTCTCTGGGACACCATGTCCCAAGGCAGGGTAAAAATCTGGGTCCAGCCATGAAATTTCCACACGACTTACACTGACCTGTTAGGCTGGGACCAGCGACCGGGCCCACTCCGGAGCTGCTGGCCCCATCCCTCATCGCCCACTGGAAAGGTCGCTCGAGATTTGTAGACAGTGACTCCTAATGAAGTACAAGTCCAGAGAGAGACGCTCGAGGAGTTTGAATGCGAACAACAGAAAGAAAAGAAAGGATCCAATTCTAAAATTCACTGAAAAAGCCATCGTCTCTGGTCCCCCCCAAAAAATAATAATAATATCTCAGGGTCGAAAATTCTGCTTCGTGACAGAATTGATCGAACCTACTCTGATCAGATTGGATCGGATTGTCTTCGTAATAATTCCTTACAGGTGAACCTAAAAATATTACCATGTTCAATCAATCCAACGTAATTGGTACGTTCAACGATCCGGAAAGGTTGGTGAAGTCATAATGCTATGATGTGTCCATGCAATCTCATATCCTACTCATGATATATTATTATGGATGGTATCAAGTTATGGCTATGATACAGAAACTTAGAGAGAGAGAGAGAGTGAAGTTATGCACGTTGGCAGTCGGCGAAATCTTGCAACGTGTGATGCACTTGTGCTTCACCACCATCCAACTTGAGATGAGCTGAGTTGTGAGAGTGAATGGAATGGGAGCATCAATGTATCATTCTTCGTTGAACGATGAACTCAAGTCAAAAGTATTAAACTCTTGGGTTTGGCTTTTCTCGGACAATGAGATCCGATCAACCATTGAAATGGTGTGTGTGGAGGTGTTCCTGGGGAATAATGATGATGAGGATGTGTGGGAGGTGACCCTTGAATAGCTTCTGAACTTGCTTTGGAGGAAGATGCCATTTAATAGCAGGCACTGTGTGGCCAAGAAGCTCACCACCAATCTCCCTTTACTCTTAACCAAAGAATAGATTTAAAGCAACCTACCTGTATGTGTTCTTTCACTGCTCCGAGCTAATTATTGTAATGGTAACTGTTGCTGCAGCTGCTGCTCTCTCTCTCTGCCACCGGACGGCATGCATGAGGTTCTCGGAGAGAGGTGTCGAGATAAATAAAGAAGAGTAAAACCCAGAACCCTCTTTGGATTCCCCATAGATCTTCTAAACTGCACATGCTGTCTCCGCCTTTACCACTCCCATAAAAGCTCTTTGATAGCAGTCTCTCTCTCTCTCTCTCTGTTTTCTGCTTGGCTGTAGCGCACCCATAGCCTTTTGTCTTCTTCCTCCTCTTTTTTTATTGTTTTTTCCTTTACTCCAAAGAACTCTTTTTTCTTCTTCTTCTTCTTCATATAAGGGCTTAAAAAGGCCTTTTTCCTCTCTTTTCCTTCTTTTTGGGAGGGTTGTTGAGCTAGAACAGACACACACTTCTTGAGCTCTCGAGTTGTCGAAACAGGTGCTATTTCTTTCTCAGCCTTTTTGTTTTTTTTACTTGCTTATGATTTTTCTCTCTCTTATTTTTTTGTCCCTCAAGTTTCTGATATGCTTGATGGTTTTAGTGGAAATGAGATATCTGTCATTGGTAGGTTTAGATCTGTACTTTTAACTTTTATTTTGTTGGAAGTTGGAGATCAACCCAAAGTTCACTGTCAATTAGATAATGCTTTGCTCCCTCATTTCTCTGATCTTCTGTTTCTTCAAGGCACTCAAAGTAATAAAAATCTCGGTTGAACTGATTGCTTTCCATTTTGTGCTATATGATTTGAAGCATCAACTATTGTAGATTGTCTCGTGAGATTGCTTGGCTGGGAGGAACTAGCTATGTTTGTCTCCGGGAGTTAAAGAGGCAGATTGTACGAATGCTTTAGCTTGCCTTGAGGTTTTTTGTTCTTAAAAATGAGGCACTGCTGGTATGGTTGGATTTGTGGATTCATATCTGTAGGTAGAAATCGCCCTAAAAGAAATCCATTGGTAGAAATCACCCTATAGGTATTTGGATCAGGAAAATGGTAAGATTTATCTTGTAGTTAGCAGTCAATTTTAGTTTCCAACATTCTTTTTTCTTTTTTGACTCGAATGAGATGTGTGTCTATAGGTAGAAATCACCCTAAGAGAAATCGATAGTAATCGGATCAGGAAAATGGTAAGATTTATCTTGTAGGTAGCAGTCAATTTTAGTTTCCAACATTCTTTTTCTTTTATGACTCGGATGAGATGTGTGTGTTTTGGAGGCATAAAGAAACATCAGTTCAGATACCTCAGTATGATGAGGAGCTCGGCTTCTGGATTCTTTGCACATGTTTCGAATCTTGTGAGAGCATATTATTGTTCTTGACATCCACCTCACCGCCAAAATTTGTCCATGAACTTATAATTGATTAGTTCCTTTGTTATTATACTTGAAATCTTGACACTAAATTTGTATACTGTGTATTCTCTGAGCTGCAAATTCGTGAAAGAGGATTTGTATCTAATCTGCCACAACAATTTGCCATTTTCTCTGTTTCTCATCATCCTATTTGTGGACCTTACTAAAATATTGAATTTGGTTGTTGAAGTGGCAATCATCATCGGAGTACGAATTGTGAAGTTTGTTTAGCCAGATGCGTACTGGAAAATGGGAGAAAATCGTGTTCCTTCTTATTTTTCTGTTCTCAAGTGCATCAGGTATTAGACTTCCAACTCTACTTTGTGAATTGTGAGCAACATTTGATTTTAGTTCAGAATAGTTTTGCAAACACTTTTGAAGTCCTAGATTTTAGATCATTTGACGTCTACTCGAACAAGATTGCATGCATTTCAGGGTCATTTTGGTTTGTTTCTCTTGATTGATTCTACATGGAAGTTCTTGGTGTTTCCTTATTGGTTTGCAAAGATATGAATTCTGTGTTTCTTTGGTGAGAATTCTTTGTGCTTAATGTTTTATTTCCATAAATGTTCGTCTTATGGAGGTTGTATGGTCACTTTCGAAAAAAAAAAAAAAATTAAATCAGCATTTGGTAGCTCATGTTATTATTTTTCCAAAATCAAAATATCTTCTTTATGTCAATTAGTCAAGTGTATAGGAGACAACTACATAGAAAACCTAATTTTATTCACTTCATGTTGATGACATTCTGTTTTTCTCTGCAATTCTTCAAGCTTTTAGAATTATTGCATTTGTTTTTCGAACTAGAGCATTCTAAGTTCCTCTCATTCTATTTGTAGCCTGCTACTCTCGTCTGCTGTCTGCTTACGTTTTGAGTTGATGATCTCACAAATTTTTAGGTGCATTTATTGGGATTAATATTGGCACTCAGATGTCCAGCTTGCCATCGGCAGCAGAAATTGTGTCGATTCTGAAAACTCAGCAGATTAAACACGTACGCTTGTTTGATGCTGACCACCAAATGCTGAATGCTCTTGCAAACACTGGAATAGAGGTCACGGTTGGGGTCCCCAATGACCAGCTGCTACGAATAGGAGAGTCTAGATCAGAAGCAGCTAACTGGATAAACAAA
The DNA here is from genome assembly GCF_036884655.1 of Musa acuminata AAA Group. Lineage (NCBI taxonomy): Eukaryota > Viridiplantae > Streptophyta > Magnoliopsida > Zingiberales > Musaceae > Musa > Musa acuminata. The sequence goes on from NC_088334.1 coordinate 41,405,318, forward strand.
AATGTAGCTGCATTTGTTCCTGCGACGAACATCACTTGTATCGCTGTTGGCAATGAGGTCCTCACAACCATCCCAAATGCTGCTTTAGTTCTTGTTCCAGCTATGCAATTCCTCCAATCTGCTCTCGTGGCAGCAAACCTTAACTTTCAGGTCAAAGTTTCGAGCCCACAGTCGATGGACATGATTCCCAAACACTTTCCTCCATCGACAGCCACCTTCAACTTATCGTGGAACTCCGTAATGTATCAGTATCTTCAGTTCTTGAAGAATACAGGATCTTCTTTCATGCTAAATGCACAGCCTTATTATGCTTACGCCAAGGGACAGGGCATTTTCCCTCTAGAGTATGCTCTTTTCCGGCCGCTAGATCCGAACAATCAGATTGTGGACCCCAATACAAATTTCCAGTACACAAACATGTTTGACGCGATGATTGATGCTGCTTATTACTCCATGCAATCACTCAATTTTTCTAATATTCCGGTGACCGTGATGGCCTCGGGGTGGCCATCGCTAGGTGGAGCCAGCGAGCCAGAAGCCAATATTGACAATGCATTGGCCTACAACAGCAATCTTATCCGCCATGTGCTAAATGGTTCTGGCACACCAAGCCAGCCAACCTCATCCGTTAGCGCATTTGTCCATGAGCTGTTCAACGAGGATGTCCGACCTGGCCCTGTTTCTGAGAAGAACTGGGGGATATTTGCTTCAAATGGGACTGCTGTGTACTCTCTGAAATTTGGGCATCTAGCCGAGTCTAGTGCAGAGTCGACAGGTTTGGTTGGAGTTTTCTGTGTCGCAAACTCTAGTGCAGACTCCAATGCGCTGAAGAAAGGGTTGGATTGGGCTTGTGGACCTGGTTCGGCAAACTGCACAGCCATCCAGCAAGGGCAACCGTGCTATGAAGCCGACAATCTCGTAGCTATTGCCTCCTACGCATACAATGACTACTACCACCGAACTCAAGCGAGTGGCGGTAGCTGCAACTTTGGTAACACAGCCATGATTACCACGACCGATCCCAGTAAGTTCCTTTCACTTAAAATGGGTATACGAATATAAATGTTTTCGAATCACATTAGAAGGCTGAACACCGTTGGAATGGGTATCGAAAGGAGGCATTCACAGAAACAAGAATTCATATAGATAGGTTTTGGTGACTCCACCAAAACCTATCTATAATCATTGTATTATTTTTGCAATCACTATCTTTTTGTCCTAAAAAATGGTTCCGATTATCATGAGTAGACTGTTCCAGTTAGCGACAGCATATATCATCTCGATGTAAATTCGATAGGTAGTTTATTCATTGGAACATGCATGCACATATTTCGACTGGATTACTCGTATCTTTCTTTCTTTCATTCTCAGTTTAACTCACATTCGTTTGCGACCGAAACCCTAATATTGCCATTTCTTCTACCCGATTGGATACGTTTGCAGGCCATGGCTCATGTATCTTTGCTGGAAGGTGAGTGATGTGGGAAATTTTTTTTTAAGTTAATTTTGCAAAAAGGTTATACATTATTGTGGTTTCTTATAACCATCGGTCGCAATTGCAGCTCAGGGTCAAGCACCAGCTCGACCGAGGGTACGACACCCAGCGCCTTTGGACCGGTAGGCGCGCTTAGCGGGACTTCGAGACTGCAGTTTGTCTCCTCCGAGTTTCTAATCGCGTTCCTGTTAACCTTTCTTGTTTGACATGTAAAATTACATCGAATTATCGCTTCAGTTTTGCCAAGAAACTGAAAGAATGTTGTCATTGCAACAGCCAACCGATGGTGAGTTTTTAGAGTCCATTCGCCCATCCGTAACCCCAATTGGTCCTTCTACTCGTGGTATAAATTTTTTAGAGGTCTGGATTCTTCTTTTTCCACTTGCTGTCTTGTTGATCTTGGACTCGCGATCAAGATAGGCTATGCACTTTCAGAGTAAATGTGAGACTTCTGCAACCTAAATATTTCATGGTTATTGATTGCTGAAACATGAGAAACTTAGACATGTCTTTACTCTCTAACTTTGTTGTTCATCTTTTATTTTATGTGTAGTTTTTTTCCCATTAGTACTGTAAAGTTGAATTTTTTCGGAATATACTATTGCGGGGAAAACCATAATTTCTTTCGAATTTGGAGTAAATTTGGCAAAGGTTTTTCTGATCATATGTCGAAGAACATTTTCAACAGCATGGAACATTTTGATATATGGGTTGATCAAAAAACGCAATCAATTAGCTGCAATGGTAATGATGGGAGTGTCATGAACTCATAATTATCCATTTCCGAAGCCAATTAAATGCTTACCTAATTGATCTCAAATCAATTCAAGAAACCTATTTGACGATTAACTATCTGCAAAAGAGTCTTTTCTTACGTTGTTGACTTGAGCATTAAAAGAGGCAAACGGCTTTCACGAACTTCATGTCAAACATGATCGATCTCTGATTCCCGTGAAGGAGGTTCGGCTGGAGGACGTACCGCGACACCGACCGCCGCCGCTTCCACCGCCAAATCCGTCTCTCGTGGATGCATGTGGCTATCCGCCGTGCCGGCGTTGTGGTGGCGACGGGACCCACTTCACCCGTGATGAGTCCGTCTTGTGTCTCGGCCACACGTTCGTGACGGTGGCCCACCCACCGCCACAAGTTTCTTGTGGTCCTCTTTGTCCCGTTTCCCTTCCCTTCTCCGTCCGATTTCACCCGCCGATAGCACCCAACCAACCGCGTTCCGCCACGTCCATACCCACGGAGAGGTCGGGAGACGGCAAGCGCGGGGCCCAGAGATCTTGTTCTTTATGAACGCCGTTTGCCTGCCTGAGGCGAGACAACCGACGCACCGCCACAGGTAATTGGTGGTCCTTGTTCCCGTTTCCGGTCTCTCCTCCGTCCGATTCACCCGCTGGAGTCGATTGCGACCGTTCAATAGCACCACCGTCGCTCATCTATATTTACGGGTTCCCGCAGCAACCAGGCGGGTCCCTCTGTTTTCCCGACTATATAAGCCAGCGGAATTCGGCCACGTCATGTATTAGGTGCAAATGCTGTCCGGAATCAGTCAGCTAAACTCGCGAAGGGTCGGGAGACGGCTATTTTCGAGTACGGAGGCCACGCCAGGCTCCACCGAGGGTTTCTTTCCCCACCCCCTTCTGTCTCCTCTCCTCTCGCCATTCCTCGCCGTCTAAGCCGCGGTTTCTTCTTCTCGCGGGAGGGGAGGGGGCGGGAAGGGGACAGCGACTTGTCTGGTTGGGATCGAGGGGCGGCGACATTTAGGGTTGGGGTTCCGATCCTGGGTTTTGGGCAGCGTCTTACTGGGCTGGTAAGGTGGTGAGGCCAAGATGAGCGTGAATCCCATGCCAGCTTCAGTCACCCATGGGAACTTGGACGAGCAGATCGCTCAGCTCATGCAGTGCAAGCCGCTCTCCGAACAGGAGGTCCTCTCTTTCTCTTCTTTTCCTTCCTCTTTTATTCTACCCCTTTGATTCCTTCCTTATTTGGTCGGGATGAAATCTTTTCTCGTTTTCTTGTGGATTCTTGCGTTTATTTTGGCTGATTAGAGGATGACCGGGTGTTTCTTGATGTGAAGGCTGGGTCATGTTGAGCGACCTGGGAGGCTGATAGATGGGCTCTGTGGTTGGACGTGGGATGATTTCTTTGGGGAGTTTGGGGTTCTTTTTTTTTTTTTGGATTTGGTGGACATTAGCGCTGGATCTACTTTAAGTTTTTGTTTCTTTACCTTTTCTTTCCAGGAATTAGATGTGTTACATATGTTGGATCTGATTCGTTGGGTATAACGTGTTCATGGATGGTATGGAAGAGATTTGAGGTTCTTCAACCCATACAAGTGTCAGCGTTGACCTACTTGTTACACTTATTAATGATGAACCTTATCCGAAATTGCACATTTACTTTGCCATAGATATATTGGTCTTATCTGTTCGTATATCAAATTTAACTTGTGGTTTCTAACTTCTAACTGTACCCATCGAAACCTTAATTTATGGTGCGCAAGTCCGAGATAATTTAGCTCATGCAATCTTGACTTACGTCAAATTTGATTTTCGTCTGACACAAAAAAACTCGGGAGAAAATTTCGAGGTGTTAAGATGCCCTCGTACTTTTTTGTACCATCTTTTCTGAAGCATTGAAATTCCCCATCGGTTCTTGTGCTCCCCTTTGAATATGCTATAAATTAATCTGACATGATTTAATAAAAGATAATGTGTTTAATGATTGTGATTCAAAATATATTGAGCCTTGTAAAAACATAAGCATATCTCATCCGGTGGTTGCTCCATGTTCTGTGTCATGCCCTTATCATCTCAATTTTTTATGCTTGTAATAATCGTCATTAGAATTTATCATTTGAATGCTAATCATTTTGCAGCCTTTTACCTGATGCTAGCTTATTGTGCTGATGTCTTTATGTTTTAATTATGCAGGTGAGGATGCTATGTGAAAAGGCGAAGGAGGTTTTAATGGAAGAAAGCAATGTTCAGGTAGGCATTATTGCTCCTAAGATGTTCTAATAATTGAGCGCAGCAGGCCTTGGCAAAGCATAAAGGCTGCTTTGGCTGGGTCCTGATGGAGAAATAACCTCTGCATGCATGGGTTGTATCTTCTCCTACCCAGACCTTGTGATGGCAAGAGCTTCATACACTGCCTTTTTATCTTTCTCAGAACTTGTTGATTTTCATCTTTTTCACTTTATAGTGATACTTTGTTTAAATATGACTCGCTTTTGCAACAACTGTTGAGATTATATGAGATGGCATAAACAAGTCTCGTATATGTCATAACCATTGAGATTATATGGGATATTATAGTTTTGTATTGGAGAGGAAACTTGATAAATGTTATTGATAGAAAAATTACCTCTTTCATGAAACAAAATTCAACGCGAATGTTTTGATCAAGGATTGACGTCTTGCATTGTTACCCATATTATTCGTGAGTTGGTGCAGAATGATGTTTTGCTGTGTGGTGCAAGTGATGGACACATGCCAAGTCATGCATTAGAGCTCTTGCATTGCAAAAATTACACTTGTTATTGTGTGCATCGAAATGGCACATTACAATCTGTACCAATATTGGCACACACAATGCAATAGCAGAATGCACATCAGTACTCTATTCTATGGTTTGCTGATGCAAATGATGTAACATTTTGCTGCTTTTAAATGTACCTTTTAATCTTTCCCTTGTCTTTTAGATAAAGCTGCTTTTCAATTCTTTTCTCAGCTTTCATCTCAAATTGTCTAGCAAGTTTGATATTTTTTAAGGCTATTCTTGAAGTTAACCATAAGCACGGCACTACACAATTTCGAATTAAAATTACTATAAATATTGCATGTGATCTAGGTACTTCCATGATTGTTAATTCATTTTGGCTTCAATTTACTGGCATGTGAACCAAATTGCAGCAAATTAAAATGGAATGGAACTGTATTCGTCTTTCCATTTTAAATTTTGTTGAAAGTTGAAAGAACTCGACTTCTAAAGTTGCAGAACTACTAGACCAAACCCGTATACTACTGAACCAAAATATTTTTACACTGACTTTTCATCCTCATTCCACTTGCCTTGATTTTCCTTCCTGAATCTAGCCATGGCCCATTGCGGTGCACCCTCTTCTCTCTCTCTCTCCCTCCCTGCACTCGATGCAGAGGGCAATATCATCTCTTTACCTCCTTTTTATTTTAAATAGTTAATAATTTTGATATTTACATCCTGCTAACAATTATTTGGTTGTCAAAGTTTTCAAAATTATGTACGTCTACTTCAGTTGCAATTTGATTTTAGCAATTGGTATACACTAATTTATGCCCCACAGGACAGTGATGGTCTGCTGGTGATATTTTCTAATATGTTATGATTAAGATCATTGTTTAATTTTTTTTAAATATATTACTGCACTCTTTCCATTTTTTGGTACATTTAAGAGAAATCAACCCATGAATTTTATCGTGAAAAAAAAATTGCATCGATTAGAACTTGAAAACTGAATATTGGCACCTTATACTTTCTACAACCGATTCTGATTTAGGATGGGAAAGTGGTTTCTTGAAGAATCAGTTACGCAAAGGCAAGCGGTTCTAATGATATGTAAATTATTTTTTAGTTTTATAATTATTTTTGGCATCTGGAGGTGCACAAAAGATTGGTGTTGATGGGATGGCAATGATGCAATGGACGTGGGGTACTGGGAAATATAAAATAATAAATAGGTAATATGAGAAAGAAAAAGTGAGGTTGTATGGAAATATTGAAAGTGAGACCTAATGATGCACTAGTTAAACTGGGTGACCGTTAAAGTAAGTGGTGCAAGAGAGGTAGAGGACAGAAGAGAAGCTTTGATAGACTCCTGATAATTTTAGTTTGACCAGTGATGTTGATCTCAACAGAACCCTAAATAGTCGAGATCTTAGTTGTTGTTGTTGCTGATTTTTTTCTTTTGTTCAAACAAGATTTTTCATTTCCCTCTGAGAACTGTTATTAGAAGCTTTGTTTGTTTTGTTGTTTTGGAACTAAATCTTGCTTTGCATTGCAGCCTGTAAAGAGCCCTGTGACAATCTGTGGTGACATTCATGGGCAATTTCATGATCTTGCAGAACTATTTCGAATTGGTGGAAAGGTACTCTTTTATATTCTTATATTCTGCAGAGTATGTTCTGATGTGATTTTCGGAAGTGATGAATTAAATTTGATCAAATAACTCTGATGATTATTTAATCTCCTAAATCGGTATGCCTTGTATATTTGATGATCATTGTTTTTATTCTTCAGTGTCCAGATACAAATTACTTGTTTATGGGTGATTATGTTGATCGTGGGTACTATTCTGTTGAGACTGTAACGGTAAGGAATGTATCTTTTTCTCTTTTTATGCTCCTTTGAATTTATAAGTTCTTACAGTCATGATATTGTTGAATCAACCTCCAACAAGTGCACAATCCTAGTTAGTATACCATTGTTTTCTAAGAATAAACCCACTGATCCAGTGGCTGTTTTATTGTTACGCTAAGTTATAAGCTGTTCTCATATGCTTTATCAAGAAGAAGTTAAAAGTTATGCATGTCCTGCAATCATGCTTTATTTATGTGTATCTATATCTTCTTAAGGTGTCATGCCTAAATCTTATGGGTTCAAAAATACATGATAAGGCCATATCAGTTAAGATGCAATAGTTTCTCCCTCGTGACCTAGGTGACCATGGTTTTGAGTCCTGGAAACTACCTCTACTTGCAGGGTGGGTAGGACCGCATATATCGACTCTTCCTAAGCTCCACATTGGTGGGAGCCTTTTCCACTAGGCTTGCCTTTTCTAACACCTAAAGCAATGATTTAAATATTGCTGGCAGTCCCCCATGACAGTTGATCTCTGAATGGCAGATTTTGGAGAGTTAATTTCATGTTGACAAATAGCACAACAAAGAAAAAGGAGGGGGAAACAATTTGATGCCATGAAAAAAAAAAGGGGGTAATACTACTGCACATCTTGTAGTTCTCTCTGACAACAACAGCTCCCGTTCTTCTGGTACCCTTCAGCAGTGGTACCCTTCAGCAGTGGGATGTGACAACATGTGGTGGACTTCTGTAGATCTTGGAGGTCAACATTCTTTCTTTCTTCTATGCAGAACAACTGAGAGAAGTAGCAAACATGTCAAGACTATGACTGGATTGGTCCATTTTAATAAGTTTTGACCATTCTGACTCGTAACTACTCAAGGGGCTTCACACATATTTTGCCCTTCAGCTCTGTTCTGATATTCAGGTCTTTGAATTCGGCTGGAAGGGAAAGGTTGAGCTGAAAGTACCTGAAATGATGATATGCAAGGCGAGTTATAAGCACACATATGAAACCATTGTTAAAAACTTAAAATAAGAATGTGTACTATTGACCATGACTTAATAAATGATATTTTATAAATGGATAACTAAGTCCAAGAGGAATTAAGCTTTAACTTGTTTGGAAGCTATAGCATGAAGATATTGCAAGTAGATTGTTGTCATGGGATCCATGTCTTTGGATTATTTCACTGAGCCTTGACATGATACTGATATGCTAATTAATTTATATTATCAGCTTTTGGTGGCTCTCAAGGTGCGATATCCTCAGCGAATCACCATTCTCAGGGGAAACCATGAGAGTCGTCAGGTATATAGACCAACTTCTGGTTGTTTATTTGCATTTTTAAAGTTTAAGATTCTTTTTTAATTTGGCCACATGGCCCATTTTCACATAAAGTAATTTCATATGACTGAGTGGATGTCACTTGGACATCTTTCTTGCCTTCATGAATTACTGGTACTTTTTCACTTACTGTTTTTATTGGTTATCATGCTGATGTTTGTGTATGTTGTAATTTCACATCATTTAGTACGGACTATGCAAGTTTATAACTTTATTTGATGTGATTGCAGATTACTCAAGTTTATGGATTTTATGATGAATGCCTGAGGAAGTAAGTCCTCCCTTGTTATCTTTTGGTATTGGTATTGCTTGTCTTTTCAAATCCACCTATCTCTCAGTAGGCAGAAACTTTTAAGGCTTTCTGCTTTACTTGCTCTTCCACTGATCCTTCTCCATCAGTGTATATGTACAATGTGCTTAGGTTGACACAAATAGAATTATTATTACACTATGAAGAGGATCAATGGTTGTCATTTTTTCATATGCATCAAATGCGTTCTTTTATTTGAGGTTAATTTGCACTGTTGCCAATTTGTTGCATGTCAGTAGTTTTTCTTTTGCACAAATTTAACTTTGCTTATTTTCTATAAGCAGGTGAACTAAGTCCTCAGCACTGCCTTATTATTATTACACTATGAAGAGGATCAATGGATGTCATTTTTTCATATGCATCAAATGCGTTCTTTTATTTGAGGTTAATTTGCACTGTTGCCAATTTGTTGCATGTCAGTAGTTTTTCTTTTGCACAAATTTAACTTTGCTTATTTTCTATAAGCAGGTGAACTAAGTTCTCAGCACTGCCTTCAGGACTTTTATTTTTGTTCATACGAATTTGTGTTTTTGAAAAGTGATTATCGTTTTATTGCATTAACACTGATGATAATTGATATGAACAAGGAGACCAAGTAGATTGGATACATATGTTCGTCATACGGATATAATTTTTCCTTTTTTTTAGTTTTCTAATGGTGACATCAGGACATAAATGTTCAATATACTTATACAGAGGGATTAGGTGCTTTGCATATGACTCTGCCGAGATGAAAGGAATATTGTCGGATTTGGACATGTGTTATCTAAAAGCTTATATTTATTTCCTGTATTTTTCATGCTTTTATGATAGTGTCCTTGGAATAATAAAAATGTTGGATTAATATTACAGTGGAAGAAACCGAATGCAGTTTAAAGAATTCATAGTATTTGGGATTAGGATCGAGATGATCCAGAGCCATTATAAGAATAAAAGATACAAGATACAAAATAGAAATACATAATCATGAATTTATTGCTTTTACCCTTTCCTTAAGCCACAGAATATTACATGTGCTACTAAAATTTAGCTGTCTTTTAATTGTGCAGTCTTTATTTATTTTTTTTTGAATTAAAACTTTCTTCTAATTGTGCAGTATTTTATTTTTTGTAATTATAAATTTTTTCTTACCTTCCATGTGTGGGTATGTATGTATGTGTGTGTATTTTTTTGTCTAAAGGTAAATTGTATTCATCCATTCATTCATTTATATAATGCTAAGAAATTGGGCCATGAATGATTTAATCTTGCTGAAGCCCTGAGAAGGAGACAATTAAAGATTTGTGAAAATTGATGCTTAGAAGCTAGGATTTTAATTTCGAATAATATGGTCAATAACGGGCGGTACGTATCGATCCGCCAGCAAACCGGTACGCGGACCGCCCGCTACCAGGCGGTATCATTGATTGGGGTTGTTTTCGCCCCGTTACCATCCTAAATCGGTCGGTGACGGTCGATTTCGACTGTCACGCCCGCTACCAGATGGTATTAGTCGAGGGAGAAGAAAGAAGAGGGAGAAGAAAAGGGAGAACCTGGAGATCCGACGTCGCTCTCCCTCGACGATCCCGATCCGTCATCGCCCTCCCTCGTCGGACGTCGCAGATGAGATGCCGCCTCCTCATCATATGAGGCGACGAGGCCTCGGCATCGTCGACGACTTCTCATCCGCGTGGGGAGAAGAAGCCTCGGCAACGTTGCGGGGAGAAGAAACTAAGCGTCGTCGCCTCATCACCCTTTTTTGCGCGGGGAGAAGGAAACCTCGGTTTCTTCTCCCCACGCGGGCAGAAAAACGAAGTGATGTCGCCCTTTTTTTTAACATATTTATACACACACACAAGCGGTACACCAAAATGAACCGTTCGGTATACTCGTACTGTACCATACCGAGCTAAGCTCGATATTCTAGTACGGTACAAAATTGCAAACCTTGCTTAGAAGTTTAGAAGAGAAATGCCAATTCAGTTTGTTGACTTGTTGAACCAATTAAGGTGTCTATTCTTAGTGTAGCTTTCTAGTGCATAGCATGAAGTATAACTGTGTTCACTCCACCCAGCTTACTAAAAGAAGACAATCTCAAAAAAGGAAAAAGTACATACATATATACCAGTTAGGCAAAAATTCTTGCATTTTTGTACAAAAAATTTTACTGCTATGTTCGGTAGTAAAACATTTTGAGAATAAGATGTGAGGTGGGGTTGATGTATAAAAGATCCAATATTGACAGTTTCTTTCGTTTGAACATTTCATCATGCTTAAGATAGATATTCACCTTTGTAATCTGGGTTCAACACTGTCACTGTTATCAAAGATACAAATCCTATTACTTCTATGGATGACATTTTGAGAGTGCGGTCATGATCATGCTGGAAACTGAGGCAACATGTCATGTTAACCTTCTTGTTTTACATTTGAACTCCAGGAATCTTGATCAACATTCATTAAATTATATTTCATTATTTGTTGCAGATATGGTAATGCAAATGTGTGGAAGACCTTCACAGATCTTTTTGATTATTTCCCGTTGACGGCATTGGTTTGTGCTCTAACTTCCAAATTACTCCATATTTGATGTTTAGTTTTTACAATTTGTCTTGAAAGTAGGCTTTCTGTAAGCATTATAATCCTTCAGTTATGATAGGAACGTACATGGTTTATATTTTATGATATGAATGGTTTAGATTTATAATTTCAGATTTATAATCCTGTTAGTTGCTTGGCATCAATGTGTCTCATTTGAATGTCAGGGTTATCTGTCTTGATGAAACTGTGAGTTTCATTTGAATGTTGTTTAGGGATGATTTTTTTTTTTTTGTGGGCCAAGGACTAGTTGGAAGGGATTATATATTGGCCATGTCAATGATCAAGATCCCAGATATTTAGCCTATAAGCTTGTTTCTTGAACTTCCAAGCTAAGGTTTGACAATATGCTGCCAATTTGACCTTATTTTTTGAAGCTGGTACCTTATTCCTAGACATATAGTCCATACAGGTGAACTTTACAAGAAACATAATAGACTAAATGGGGTGAGAGGATCTACCATGTTGGTTGTTTAAGCTCATTCAAGGAGAAACCCTCTAGAGTTGCACCAGCATTGTAAGAGTCTAATTGAATGAAGTAACAAGATTTGTCATGAGGACCTATATTATCTTAAAGTGGCAAATGAGTCAATAAATTCAGGAAACAGCCTCCATATTCTACTAGTTGTATGAAAGAAAAGTTTTACCTATTTTTTTGATGCTTCACCATAGGAATACTTAGCATCTCACAGTGTGAAGAAGTTTGAGAAGTGTTTTGAGTTTTCAGAAAAAAATCACATCGATAATTTATTTTACCTAATGGGAATCAGTCTTGTGGTTGTGATACTCATTTCCTAGTTAAAAGTAAAAGTGCACATAATAATGCATGCTAATGTAGGGGCTATAGGAGTTGCTCATTTGGTTAGTAGGGCCTTAAATGGTTTTGGACTAAGAATTGATCAAAGGCATCACATTTTTGTATATGACATCTCTTCCTATTTTCATGTTTGCACACAGCTATGTGAATTCTTATTGTATTACTTATTCGCTATCGTCTTCAATTCTATCTAATATTTTATTGTTTTATGTTTTAACAATTAGGTGGGTAGAAATTTATGATTTTTTACTTTGGCTGCCACTTTGGGAATTGTTCAAGTGATTTGCACATTTTGTTCAAATGGAATTTTTTCATTACTGTAGAGCTCTTTTACAAATTAATGTCCTCTTGTGATAATTGTTTCATGGTAAATTTCTCTATATTGTAGTCCTTATCATGTCGTGATTTCCTTTGTGGATAGTTGATCCATATATGACGTTATTTGGCACTATGATCCTATAGTTGATCTTTATATTGATTATTTCTCTATTAGTTTTAGAAACTAAAGGTTTTAGATTAAGTAGAACCAAAATTGAATATATAAAATATAATTTTCATGATTCTAGAAATGGATAGAATAATATAGTTAAATTGGATGGACAAAAAGTCCTTTAAGTAAAAGCACTAGGTATCTTGGATCAATTATTTAATAAGATGGAGTGATCAACGAGGATATTATTCATAGAGTAAAAATAGGATGGTTAAAATGACGAAGGGCATCAAAAGTCTTGTGTGATCATCGGATACCTTTGAGATTAAAAGAAGAATTTTATAAGACAGTTGTGAGACCAACAATGCTTTATGGATCTGAGTGTTGGGTAGTTAAGAAACAATATATACAAAAAGTTTGTGTTGCCGAAATGAGAATGTTAAGATAGATGTGTGGAGTTATTAAGAAAGATAGGAAAAGATACTTTTATTCGTGAAAAACTATGTATTGCTTCGATAGAAGATAAGATGAAGAAAATTGTTTAAGATGGTATGGGCATGTGCTTAGGAGATCTCTGAATACGGTAGTCAAAAGGGATGAAATAGTTAATGTTAGTGGTACGAGTAGAGGTAGAGGAAGACCTAAAACGATTTTAATAAAAACTATAAATAAAAATTTAAGTGCGCTGAATTTACCTAAACATATGACATTTTACAGATCTTAATGGCAGCAAAAAATTCATGTAGCTAACCCAAAATGGTTGAGACTTATGGCCAAGGTTCTGAATATCGTGTCGTACTGGTGTACCGATCAACTGTCGGTATGGTACGTACTGAGTTGTATCGAGCATATCGACACATGATATACTAAGGTGTACCGATATACCATCCGTATCAGTCCTCTAACAGATTGGTATGTACCGTCCGTACCAAGCAGTATAGTACGGTATTGCAAACCATGCTTACGGCTTTGTTGTTGTTGTTATTGTTTATTATTTACTTACTTAGCCAATTTTGTAGGCCTCTTAATGCCCTCGGTGGCTGTTTGACCCTTGCTCTTCTGAAATGAATTATATACTTGTTCTAAGCATCTTCATTTTACCAGGTTGAGTCAGAAATTTTTTGTCTACATGGTGGATTATCTCCATCCATTGAGACTCTTGATAGCATACGAAGCTTTGATCGGGTTCAAGAAGTTCCTCATGAGGGGCCTATGTGTGACCTTTTGTGGTCTGACCCTGATGATAGATGTGGTTGGGGTATTTCTCCCCGTGGTGCTGGTTATACCTTTGGCCAAGTATGTTGCTCTGTTTTTTTTATTTCAGTGCTTTTTATGGATCTGTCTTTACCAAGTAATTTTGGATGTTTCAGGATATATCTGAGCAATTCAACCATACCAATAACCTTAAGTTGATAGCCCGAGCTCACCAACTGGTTATGGAAGGATATAATTGGGGTCATGTAATTATCTAAACTATAGTGAATTTTTTTTATTTGTGCATTTCTGTTTTGGACATTAAAATGTGAATTATATTAATTGGGTTAAACAGGAGCAAAAGGTGGTAACCATATTTAGTGCACCAAATTATTGCTATCGCTGTGGGAACATGGCTTCCATCATGGAAGTCGATGAATGCAAGGGGCAGACATTTATCCAGGTGATTATCCTTGTTATCTTCTGTCTCTCTCAACAAACTCAGTTTAATGGGTCAAGTATTGTGCTTTCTTAAAACATTTGTCTGTTATAATGCTCGTGATAACTATCTGGGAATTTCATCAAGCAATTTCTTGTCTTAAGATCCAATGGTCTCTGGCTTCACATGGGCATTTCATCAAGGCAATTTATTATTTTAAGATCCAACAGTCTCTGGCTTCACATGGGCATTTCATCAAGGCAATTTCTTATCTTTAGATCCAATAGTCTCTGGCTTCACATGGCACTCTTAATATCCAAGTATTTTGACGAGGTCCATCCATATGATTAGTGCAAACAAATCATATACTTTGTGTTTCACGCCCAAGTTTCTGTAGGTTACCTCACAGGACGAGTTACATCAGGTTAAGATTTTTAGCTCACTGATCTTGTTCTACTTCGTATCTGAAACAAACATGAGCTAGCTTCCTGCTGAAGCTGGTCTATGTTGGCTGATGATGATTTAGGGGTGTAATTATTTATCGACATGTTTCTTATTAACACCCTTTTTTTCCTGTTATTTCAAACTCCATACCATGGTTTTAAATCAGTTGGAGCAGTTCGTACTGATTGGTATTGTATCAGTCTGATCATGAACCAGTATGTGAACTGAGCGGTCTGGTTAAGGTATTGGTTCATACCAGACATCCACTTGGTACACTTATTGTACCTCTCAATATTCAGGCAACAAGCCTCTTTTCTCGCATTGGTCAACCTCTTACCCTCTTATCCCTATCTACTGTTTTTGACACCCATCAATGTTTTACCCTAAGCCCATCCAATATCAACCCTTTACGCCAGCCAACCTCATTCCTTTTTTCTTCATTTTTTCCTTTATTTTTCTCCATTAAAATTATCAAAAAATCTAGGATTTAGCCCTTTTTTTCTATGGTGTGGATCTCTCTCAAGCAAGCTTGGTTGTTTTCTTGAGATCAAGGTAATCCAAGCCTTGTGGTTCTTCTTCTTGTCCTTACCTTTCTTAAGGCTTATGCCATATTTTTTTACATGCTACTCTGTGTTATCATGCTTTTTTTTAAGCATGCTAAATATGATACAGAGTGAATATCCATACTAAACATGCTAGAGATTTAGGCTAGACTCTCATCTCAATCGAAGTTTAGTGGCTACAATATGGAGGATCCACCTCATCTGAAAAGATTTTTATACGAGTCCTCTAAAATTAGGTCATTTAGCAGTTTCAAATGGAACTATTCTGCTTTCTTCTTGATTTACACAAGTTTGCGATCGTCTTTCGTATTATGCTTAAAGAAGCTGGTATTCAAATGCGTCTGCTGCTATGGTACGTAACCGAGGACAAAGGAAGCTAAAGCTGATGTTTCTTTAATTCCAGATTGTCAAGGATGTTTTAATTCTAATCAGATTGAGGATGACCAACGAGACAAGATGACTTGATATGAAGACAGATGCTAGATTCTAAAGCTAGATGTTAGGGTGTGATTGGGGGCCTTATAACATATCAGTCCTCCATCTGTTCTGCTGCAGGAAGTCAGTTTCTATCATCCATGCAACACAGTTAGTCTAGGATCAGCTTATCGTAATTAGTTGACCTATTAGCTGTCATTGATGGGCAATAGTTTGAGGATGGTAAGACGGCTTGCTCTAATTTCAATCCACGTGAGATCCAAAATGATTTCTGGGGAGGATGATGATAACAATGATGGTGGATAAGGTCTTATATTCCTGTGACACAGCTAGGTGGATGGTAAATAGAGGTGCATGAATTTACTCATGTTATACTTGGGTTGAAGGTTATGGTGCTGGATCCAATGGAATTATTTGTGTGAGGAAAACCAAGGTAAAGGGGAAGGTGGTTGATGACTTTGAGAAGGCGAGATGATTTAACTTGGATCGAGTTTGGCAGGATGAAGCTAACTTTATTTTTGACTTTTGCAGTTTTCCCTTTTTTTTCTTCTTTTGAGCCCTTTTTGGTGACGGTATGAGTTTTAAACTTTTCATATGCCTAATACAATTTCTGATCTGTCTGCAAATTTCAAAAGTCCATTCCAAGTAGTGATCATACCATGATCTACATACCTTTATGAGCATGCGGGTCTGACGAGTTTCTTTGTGCTAGGACATCGGCAAAAGAACCCCACATGTCCTAGCTTGATTTGATGCACCTGGTCAATACCATTACTGGTTGGACATATGGCCGGCATTACTACCAGACTGAAACTTTAAATCATGCTTCAGACGCATGTCCTGGAGTATTTATCCAATCAAATTAACCTGTTAGATTTGAACTATTACTTGGTTTCTGTTGTTGCCATTTATGATGTCTGAAGCTCCTCAAGTATAGAGTTACTTGGTTTGTTTCTTTTTAGATTTAGATAAGTGATGAAAGTTTTTTTGATCGTTAAGTGAGTTTGTGTTTTGGGTTGCAGTTTGAACCAGCACCCAGGAGGGGAGAGCCCGATGTAACTCGTAGGACACCTGACTACTTTCTGTAAGCAGATATTGAAGCATTTAGTTGATTTTCTGACAGCAAATAATGCTTGCTAGATGAAGTTGTGGTTGCAGATATAATCTCAAGATCTCACAGTAGGATTACAATTTTTTATTTCAAGCTAATATGCTTGTGTGATCTTGAGGAAAAATAGCTTGCTTTGTCTAATGTGGTTGTTAGTGTTCAACCCTTGTTATTGAGATGTATTTGAGATCCGTAATGGCTGGAGGCAAATGGTTATAATGCCATTGCCGCCGCTGCGGCAGCACATAAGTCGGAAGGGATTTGGTTGGTTCTCCCTCCCTATCTTTGTTTTTTGCACCTTGTTCTCCAATTTTTCTTCGGCATTGCATTGGGTAGAGTTTTTGGGTGACTTGTAAGATATAGTAGGATTATACGCAGAGGTGGTAGTTTTAACTGTTTCCATAGGCAGATTGAATCTTGCATTCGAATGTTTGGTTGTTGTCCTGTGAGGTGCAATTTAGAAAAGGGGATAAGGATTATTTTGTCTTAATTGCCACATCGTTTAATTATTATTTGGTACACTTCAAATAAGTGGGTGGGCAATTCAATTCAATCCCATGATTGATGAAAATGTTTGGTTTCTGCTTGCCAAATTAGCACATGTTGATTTCTTTTATTTGTTTGGGGGTTTCACCTTTTAATCAATACTTGGATTTACAGGATGACTGGCAAATGCTGCAGATGATGAATCAATCCTCTACACCACCTAGCCAACGTCTTACTACATACACATTTCTCAGGCAAAGGCATGCATGCGACCGTGAGAAACAATAACGCCATAAAAACTTTAGCACGAGTACTCCCAAAGGATATTCGAAAGCTCCCTTTCATAAAAGTTTTCCTAAACTAATTCTAACAATAACACCATCTATCATGAACACACACTTATGGTTTCCAACTCTCTTGCATGCCACCACTTTCCCTCTTATTACCTCCCCTCGTCACTTAATTAGTTGCTTTATACAAAGTTCAATCAAAAGGAATCATTAAAGAAAAAACAAACCCCCCTCTCTCTCTCTCTCACTTACCACCTGACAAACACAGCCCAAAACATAAAGAGAAACAAACAACAATTAAGAAACCGAGGATAAGCCCTACCAAAATCTAACAATTAATTGGTTAATTGTAGTGAGGATAAGCCCTGCAGTGGGGAACCAATTAGAGGGGAGAATAGTGAATGAGCAGAAAACATGGCCGGGAGAAAATTACCAACTACATGAATCCTATTATCGTGTAGAAGCCTATCAAAAATATCTTCCTAGAAAGAAAGGAGGACTAAAGCTATGCTGGTTGGAGAACTATACGGACACTAATCCCACGCGCTTGTCGCCACTGAACTGCCACTGTATCCTGGGGATGCCCCATAGGACCCTCCTCCATATCCGTAATCTCCACCGCCACCCCTGCTAAAGGTGGAGTCTCTCCTGAAGTCACGACCACCAAAGCGGGCTCCACCGGTTCTCCGGTGTCTGCCACTGCCACCATAAGAATGAGCTGTGGAAAAGCGAGCAAGCCAATCTGGTACCTCCTGGTTTGATTCTTGCATAAGTTCTGTCAATGCCCTTGCCAAAGATGAATTGCTCTCGTTGAAGAAAGCAGTGGCTCTACCTGTCTTTCCAGCTCTGCCGGTCCTTCCAATACGGTGTACATAGTCGTCGATATCATTGGGGAGATCAAAATTTATAACATGTGCCACATTGGGTATGTCCAGCCCACGGGCTGCTACGTCAGTTGCAACTAGAATCGGAGTTGCGCCACTCTTAAAAGATCTCAGAGCATGCTCTCTTTCCTAAAAGTGCACATACAATTTGTCAATAAAACACTTCCCAAAACAAAAACATAACAAGAAAGAACCATAGTGAAGATTTATTGTGGTAGCAATGCAATAATTTCAAGTGAGCACCAGTTTATACTTCTGGAACAACTGCTGTAAATCCCAACATGGAGCACAATATCAGTCAGTTCACCTGTAAGAAGGTTCACGCCCATCGATAGTGCATGCATACTTTTTTACATATTTGAAGTTCGACATCTCAATGGACAATAATCTGTATTTTAAAATTGCATGTCATATCATCCATCAACCCCTCAGCATAATTAGCCAAATCAATATCATGAGTCAGTAAACTAGAGTTACGCCAACACACAAAAGGTAACTGATATGTTATCAGATCATGATCAACTTGGATGTCCTCTTCAGTTATTTTCATGATTAATTTCAAACACGAGGATATTCAATTTGTTGAGATTCATACAAAAGTTTAATTCCCCAATTTGTTAAACACGAGAACCAATCAGTAAAGAAATGATAAAGCTCAAAATTTGGCTTCCTTTTATGAAACGAAACTTAGTAAAGAAACTTCATAAAGGTCAATCACAAGGATCAGATTTTGACATCTTTGGAGGTTGAAAGTAGATGAGACACTATAGTCTTTAGTTAGCAGCTTATGCAGCCGCATATATTTGCTCACTCGGTAGACCACCTAGTATATACCATATGCTGTATCAACATGCAACAACTCTCATAATCAAACTATATATATATATATATATATATATATATATATATATATATATATATATATATATAAAGACAGGCAATAAAGACAGTAAAGACACTTACTGGATCAAAGGCAGGACAAATTAGACATCCAAAAAAAAATAAAAATAAAAAACTGAGCTAACAAGACAAATTAACTTGATCTTTCAAGTAATAATAGATTTACCTACCTGCTGAGTCCTATCCCCATGAATAGTAGTTGCAGGAAACCCATTCATACACAGCCAGTGTTCCAATGAATCAGCTCCTCTTTTTGTCTCCACAAAGACCAAAGTGAGTGCTTGCTGTGGCGATTAAAGTGAAAATTCAATCATTATAAAAAACAGATTTATGGAACCATAAAACATCACCAAGGAATATATTTACAGAAACAAAGACGACCCAAGGACCTTATACCTTATACACAAAATAAACACTTAAACATAAGTTGACAGAAGTTGGTAGAGCCAAAAAATACCTTTGAAACAGGCTTTGCCTTACCTTTCCATGGACACCCGTATCTCTTTGGCCATGAAGAAGGTCCATAAGGTAGCTTCTTTTGTCTGACTCAGGTACAAACTCCACTCTCTGGACAATCAAATCAGTACTAGAACCAACTCTTCCAACAGCGAGAAAGATGTAATTATTAAGAAAATCAGAAGCCAATCTCTGTGTAAATTAGATTTGTCACTGTAAGCATATTCAAATAATTGCTTAAAGAAAATGGGAACAGCATGATGGTATAGGTCAACAAGAAACCTTACTAACCTTACAGTGAAAATATACTTTGGAGCTCAATAATTGCTAAACACAAGAAAGGAGAAACAATATAGGCCAACAAGAAACGCATGGCAAGGCTGAAGATCCAGGAAATAAACCAATGACCGACAAACACATTTATACAGAACAAGTTCCATTAAGTAATCGTAATTTGTGCTAAACTCTCCAATCATGTGACATCAACATGGGAGTTCCAAATTGCAGCTAATATTGAATTTACTCTGTCTTACAATCTCTTCCATCAAAAACTGTATAAATAATTTCATTCTACTCTGAATTATCACCTCCTATCAAGCAATTCTAGGTCAAAGATATTTTTAATAACAAATGTGCTAACTCTTTTATAACCCAGTAACTTTTCATTGCTCCCTCCACATTGTCCATAAAGTTAGTTACCAAACCATTAAAAAGTGATTATTCCTAACTGCTCTGTCCTTTTTACCTAAAACAAATTATCTATCCAGCAATGAAAACCACCAGCAATGCTTCCATATCATGAAAGTGTTTAAAATATAATAAAACTACAGATACAATGCATATACAGAACTTTACTCCTAATGTAATGACATAATTAATATTTTTCTCATGAAATTGAGCTTACATTATCACATAAATTTTGTGAGATATACAATTTCAGTAAAAAATATTTGAAAAAGAATATCATGCAAATGTGTCCTGAAGACTATGGAAATACTCTGCAGTTCAAATTTCTGTCATGTTGAGCATCTGAATCAAAAACTAAATTCTTAATGTGTAACAAAGTTTAGCACCAACCCAAACTACAGATGATCGCCATGTATAACAAGAACACATTCACAATAAACATAAAAGATCACCATCACTTGGTGCCTCGACAAATCATTGTTTAACAAAGAGGAAGGCCAACCTGTATCTCCTTTGGAAATGTGGCACTGAACAGCATAGTCTGCCTTTGACCTCGTGGAGGCATGTCCATTTGTTCAACAATTCTCCTAATTTGTGGCTCAAAGCCCATATCAAGCATTCTATCGGCCTCATCTAGTGCCAAATATCTAATATGTTGCAATGATACTCGAGCTCGCTCAAGCAAATCTACCAGACGGCCAGGAGTTGCCACAAGAATCTCAACACCCCTTTCCAAGTCCCGCAACTGCAAATATGTATGATCAGTGAAAGAGGCACAACCCGGATGAATGATGACAGGAAAAAAGAAATGATACCTAATGTCCCTTGTTACCCAACAATATTTATGTTTAATGAGAAAAGGCAAGTCTAATATAAAATATTAAATAGGAAGCTCTATTTGAGAATTAGCACCAAATATCATCACGAACATTAATTTGTGATCATGTACAGGGAAGAAAAGCACTTAAAGCCACATTTTCACGTATGTGTTAAAAAATCAGCCATCTTATTCTTCTCCTCACTGTGTGTTGTCCTTTTCTACCCTTTCCGTTCTTTCTCTCAGTATGTTTGATCCCACTTCCCTTTCCCTCATCTTCCAGTTGTCTACTTCCTATAGTACGCAAGTACTCAACACTTGCGTATTTTTGTTGTCCCATAGTATGTCAATATGGGACCTTTAGGACCTAATAAGGACCTTGTCTGACCAACTAAAATATCAACCAATAAAAAAGGGACCCATATTTGTGAAGACAAAAAAGTTCTACCTCATTCAGATGATTTCATTTGATTAATTATGGCTACCATACACTTTCCAGTAGATCATGATTAGGTGATCCTTGTGCAAAGATTTTTTAAATTGGTAAGTACCCTAAAGGTCAGTGTGATTCAAACTTCATCGAATATATCAAATCTTAATTTTTTTATTCGAGGAATAAATGAACACACACAAATTTCAGAAAGAAACAACAGTGTGAACACTTGTTATCTATGATTAGTAAGCCTTGGAGTGATAACAATCAGACAGTAGAACAGCATAGGCAAATCTTTAACACAAAAGATGAAATAAGTACCTGCTGATTGATTGGAGCTCCACCATAAGCAACAACCACCCTGACACCAGTCTGATAAGCAAATTTCCTAGCCTCCTCATGTATCTAAGGTACCAAAAACAGACACCAATAAAATAAAAAGTACATATATACATAAGAAAAATATTAATCATCATGGAACCACTGAAAAAGACAGGGTGTCCACATAAAAAGGATTAAAGAAAATTTAAGGCTGAAGCATACTTGGACAGAGAGCTCGCGGGTAGGCGACAAAATCAGTGCGAGAGGATAGACGGTTCTTGATCCCCTTTGCCTTGGTCCAGATGGCCCTCTCATGATCCCACTTATTATCGGGAAGCAGAAAGCCGCAGTCTTTCCAGACCCAGTCTGAGCACAGGCCATGAGATCCCTCCCTCCAAGGGAAATTGGGATTGCATGACGCTGGACAGGGGTTGGCTTAACATACTTGCACCGTCTAATATTCTCATTCAGTGCATCACCCAAATCAATCTCGGCGAATGTGTTTACAGGCGGGGGCACATTCTCACCGCTGGTCTCGACAGGGATGTCCTCGTAGGCATCAAAATTGATCCCGGAATTCTCCTGACTATCAAAATCGGCCTCAGTCGTATCATCATCGTTAGAAAAAGGGTTAGCCTCGCGCTCCCTCCGGTCCCACCCACCAATTCTTGAGTGTCGGCCACCGCCTCCACCTCTGCCTCCGGCGGAACCAGGACGACCGACGTCACGGATGGGGCCACCGCCCCAGCGGCTTCCACCAGCAGGCGAGGGGGCAGCGAAGGCAGGCGGCTGTCCAGCACCCGAAGGACCCGCGGCAGGAGACGGCGCGGGGGACTCAGAAGACGACTGACGGTTGCGGAGATGGGGAGGGACGTAGGCAGCACGGCCACCACCGCGAGAGGGCGCGACGGAGACGGCGGCAACGTTGCTGGGGGAAGCGCTAGTCGCGGCCGCCGAGCTGTCGGCCGTCGCAACTGCATCTGCCCATGAAGTTCGCATAATTCAAGAAACAAACGTTCAAGATGCTCAAGAAAGCAACAGATCGACCTAGATATCCAAGATTACACCACTTCTGGTACCACAGCAAGATCAAATAATTTCCTTTGGGAAAAAAAAAAAGAATCAAATCAGCCACGGAGCAAACCAGAAGAGAAAAAAAGAATCGATCGCATGTTAAGGGCGAAGAGAAGAGGAATCAGAAGAGATCGAAAGGTACTTGCCATGAGCCCACTGGAAACCCTAGGAAGAGATCGGAGACGACGGGTGAAGGAAAGGATGCACGGTAGGTAATAATTTGGTCAACTTTTACACATAAACCCTTGAATCATTGTTATCTACATACAATGTCCTTTAAATTGTATGTTATAAGATCACATATCTTTCTAGCGTCATAAAGAAAAGCGAAAGTTGTAGACGTTATTTTCTTTCCTTTCCCTCTTTTTTTTGCTTAATAAAAATGATTTATTTGGTTAATGGAGAGTTTAGATTTATTTTAATCTTTCTGATTTTAGTCATAGATTTATAATTTATTCATATCTAAAATAATTTTTATATTTTAAAAAATATAATATATAAATTCTTTTCATCAATTTTGAATTAATAAATATTAAAATCTACTTAGATATACATGATATGCTGATTCACAATAAATCATCAATATAATAATATATAATTTAAAATTAAAAATATATTAAGATTTATTTTAATCCCTATGATTTTTATGGATCACTTAAACCCTTACAGTTTATTCGTATCTAAAATAATCCTTATATTTTTAAAAATATAATAAATAATCTTATATATATAATATTAATAATTTATTATAAATTAACATATCATATAAATAAATTCTAATGTCTATTAACTCAAAAGAAAAACTTATATGTTATGTTTTTAAAATTATAAAAATTATTTTAGATTAAAAAATTATAAAAACTTAAATAATCCATGACTAAAACCACAATGATTAATATAGACTTTAACCCTAAGAACAATCATGGAAGCATACCATCTTTGTAGACCAGAAAACAGAACACAGCATTAATACTGGAAATTTAATTCGGAAGCAAAACATAAGGTGTGTGTACAGTTTTGTCATTATTGAACAGACCTTGCGGCAAAAAAAAATAAGAAAAAAAAGCAATCGATCAACAACTGTGTGGGGAAAAAATTTTGAGATGATGGCTCTGTTGACCGCACATCCAGACATTTAAATTAAGAACACTTAAAGCAGCAATGATGCGCAGCTTAGTTAGTGTGACCTCTAATCTACAAGTCGCCGTTGCTTAAAAACATCCAGCATAGCTACACCGATCTTGGCTGGGGACTCTACCACCGTTACACCTGCCTCTCGGAGGGTTTTGATTTTATCTTGTGCTGTACCCTTCCCACCAGACACAATTGCTGCACCAGCCATAAGAGAAAGCTATCAAGAAATGCATGACTTATATCAATTAATGGTAACTAATAGAAAGTAATTTTGTTGTGCACTTAATTCAGTGAGAGCTTCAAGAGCCAATACTTAATTGTCAGAAAAGTGTAGCTGTTAACACAGTATAGGTTGACAAAAGAAGAAATCTTGCTTCAGGATCGGTGCACTTATTGCCAGAAAAAGAGTGAAAATATACAGCGTATGTCCCATGAGTGTCTAAGCTATTGGTGCACAACAACAATAGTGTCCCAGTTATGGGGTCTAAGCTATTGGTGGACAACAACAAAGCCTTAGTGTCCCAGTTAGTCTGATCTATCGGTGGACAATACGAGAAAATCCATGTTAGCTGCTACTATTTGTCATCTTCAAACACAGTATTTTCAGAAGGCATTGATCTTCAAAAGGTTGGTGATTAGAAATATAAAGAGAAACATATTTAGAACAGGAACTGCACTGCTCCTTTGTCAATTATGGGGTCTAAGCTATTGGTGCACAACAACAAAGCCTTAGTGTCCCAGTTAGTCTGATCTATCGGTGGACAATACGAGGAAATCCATGTTAGCTGCTACTATTTGTCATCTTCAAACACAGTATTTTCAGAAGGCATTGATCTTCAAAAGGTTGGTGATTAGAAATATAAAATTTTAAAAGGACAAAGTTTCTTTTGATGTGTGTGTAAGATACACATAGTAACAGGGAACTTTTGAAGACTATTATATTTACGGCATGGTATGTGTGTGCTAGAAGAGCTACATGTGTATATATACAGTCGGTTATGGAAGCCACTCCAGTGTAGAATAAAACTGTTTGCTTAATAAACAAAAAAAGAAAAACAGATGTTAGTAAGTGAAAGCAATAAGACCAAGAAAAAAATACGTCGTGACTTATGGTCCAAATCATAACTAGCCTGGTGTTTATGTCAGAAATTATGTTCTCTGTCACTTGCAAATAACACATTTGTAGCAGGAAAATAGCTTAAAGTTACATAGGAGATGATGTACACACCTCCAGCATGACCCATACGGCGACCTGGTGGTGCTGTAAGTCCAGCTATAAATGCAACAACTGGCTTCTCAGTTTTACTTTCCTGTTATTTCAGAAGGAATACAATATAAAACATACATCAATCATATTGTTTTTCTTACTTTTTTGTTTACATCAATCATATCACAAACTATAAAGTAAATATGAGCATCTTGGAATTCACAACAACTTGTTATTGGTTGCTTGTTACCTTAAATTTCATATGATCATTACATATGCTGATTACAACTGCAGAACAGACATACTGGCAATAGAAAGATGATCATCAACATGATTGATGATAAATGAAAAATGGAATGGGATGGCAAGGGAATGTGCAATAACTACAAGAAGTCACTGTACATAGTAGGCACTCAATATGAGCGACACTACCGCAAATATGAATTGAGACTACAACCAATAACTCAGAAGATACAAGACATACCAAGAGATCACAAGCTTGGAAAGTAATTATTTAGTGCATATAACCAATAAACAACATTATCATGAATTGCTCTCACTACCAGAACTTACAATATAAAATTAAAATGCAACCTAATATTCATATAATTTGCTAATTCAGACCATGCATGATGACAAAATAAATTGATGCATTGGGCTTCGCGTAGGTTGGACCAATTTAACAGTGAATTTAATCAGGTTAACTGTCACTGCTAACATTCAAGAATTTTCAGGACAAGGAATGTGTTGGACGTTATATAACAAGTCTATTGGCATGCATATGCATCTTGATATATGAAAATATCTGACATTAATCTATGAATAAAATACCTCTAGAGTAACAAACAAAGCAACATACAAGGAATAACTACATAACGATCATGTGGGCATGCAATACAAGAAAAACATGTAAATTAACAAAGAGGCAGTATTCCATTCGACATGCTTAAGAAGCATGGTCCTTATTAATCACAAGAATCATTTGAACGTCTGTGCAGCTTATATATTGACAATGAAATGTTTCTCGATTACAACAAATAACAATAAATATGGTTTCTAAAAAGACGCAAAAAAATACACATGATACAAGAATAATGGTAATAACTCTAACCACTAGAACAATTTGTTGAAATACACATATCACCACTAATCTAAGGATGCACTTGAGCATGAACTAGCATTTGGTTTCCAGACATACAGAATTCATAATACTCGACTATGCCAATGTCAACACATACAGGATCACTCATGATACATTAATGTCATGGTTTGTGTATAAATGCAATCGCTATTTTTACATGCCTGTATTAGTGCAGCAGCATCCTCTTCTGCAGTTCCTCCAATCTCTCCTATAAGAACAATACCTAAAATGCAAGTCATACAGGCAGCATTAGTAGAAGACTATGCTATCACATGCTTGCAAGGCACATATTAAAGTTGCAACCACATAAGAGGGGCGTTGGTTCTGGTAGAAGAACTATTTACACACAACTGCTAAAAGGAAAAATCCAAACAGTTGCAAAATCATCAAGCAGAATATTATGTAAATACATGTTCATGTATCAATATTTTACAGTGTGTAAATAAAATTTCTATAAAATTATATAAATAACCTTTACAGAATCATAATTACTTCAAATCTTTCAGTAGGCATATGTACATGTGCACATGCACTTTAGCTAGTCACACACAAGTAACAAACACAAACAACCAACAGGTAACCATTACTTCAGTAACATTCACCAGACGCTTAATTTTTGACATAATAAAACATGTTTGTTTTGCTCAGAAGTCGAGGTTATTTTTGTTTGAAATATTTGGTTCAGATAATAACTGTCCAATTAATACCATGGGCACATATACGGAATCCAAGTGGTCTCCTCTAAACGAAATAGAAGTAGATAAATTTTTCACATGGTGTTTAGATCAATAACAACAATTGTATGTTAGAAAATGCAGCTCCCTTGTGCCCAGGATTTGGTAAAAGAAGCAACAGTTTAATACAAAAAAAATTACAACAAGACTACCTTAACAGGATAATGTAGCGTACAACTCAGAATTCATGAATCCGATAAGTATATAATCAAGAAGCCACTACAAGTTTCTGCCAGGCCCTCGGGTTACCTTCAGTCTGAGGATCTTCAAGGAATTTTCTTAGGCAATCAACAAAATTTGTTCCATTGAAGGGGTCTCCACCAATTCCTACACAAGTGGACTGTCCTAGACCAACAGCAGTTGTTTGAAAGACCTGCAATTAGAAGATAAAATCGTATTTACTAAACAAGATGTCCTTGATGTTTTACATTTAGAATAAGAAACTACCATACCGCTTCATAAGTCAAGGTACCAGATCGAGAAACAATCCCAACTCGTCCTGGCTTGTGGATATATCCAGGCATTATTCCAATTTTGCATTCTCCAGGCTTGATGATGCCAGGGCAATTAGGTCCAATCAATCGAGTTTTTGACTGCTTGTCAAGTGCAGCTTTTACTCGCACCTAACATTCAAATGCCATTGGGAATTCACTAGTATAGAATATCATCAAAATACATATCAATTTCTCAGATAACATCAAAACCCACAAAGTACGCAGCACATTGAACTATCTATCTAAACCACGATAGTGAAACAATTTGGAGACCACTAATGTTACTTGTGGCCTGGGAACTGAACCAAAGGTTAAAATTAAAACAGTCAAACAAACCATAATCATGAGGATGTGCTTGTTTGCAGCAAAAGAAAAATAGATTCCATCTTTATTGCTTTTCTCAATTTGAAACTTCTCTCCATTTTCTCTCTCTGAAAATCTTTTATTTCTATGGCTTCCCAACTCCTTCAGAGGTTTCAATCAAACATTTATCTTTTGTTTACAAGTCTCATATTAGTCAATAATCAGACTGGTGGATGTGCTGGTATTATAAAACATGCTTTACCAGAATGCTCAATGCACCATTTTAATTTCAACAGTTCTGTACTAATTTTAATGGAAATCCTCAAGCATACACACAGCGGTAGCCAGATTAGAGGGGTTTCAGTCTGCATTCGGCAACTCTGATAAATATATTCAACCAACATTTCCTGTAACAGAGTCAGACTGGTCCAACTTGGATAATAATTAACCAAGACATACACCATTTGAATAAAGAGGCATTAGTTTCATAGTGACGGTTTCAAAAGCTTCCAGCTGCTGCCTCACATGTGGCTTCACTAACTGCTGCAACCTCCAGTAGAAGCTAAGGCCGGAGGAGAATGTTGAAGGGAATTTCACATAGAGGTAGGTATGGTTTCATTTTTCACCCGATTCTCGTTGGTTGTATTCTTTTTTTTTTTTTCTGGTTCCCTCACAATTCAGAATGACGATTCCATAACTAGGGGTGCCACCAAGAAAGTAGCCCTTTAATCATTGTACACTTCCTACACTTCTGTTTTCTTTCACTAAGCTGTATTAAAATGAAGGGCTACAAAAACAAAACATGAGATATTTTATGCTAATTGATGTACATATCACTAACTTTTACTTGAAGTAACAAAAATAAGAAATAAGATAAAGCATGTGTACAAGATGAATAAATAGGAGCAATAACAATATGATAGATACCATGTCATGCTGAGGAATTCCTTCGGTAACGCATACAACAAGATCTAACTCAGCTTCCAATGCCTCCATAATTGCGGCAGCAGCAAATGGTGGGGGAACATAAATAACTGATGCATTAGCTTTTGTTTCAGCCTTCGCTTCAGAAACAGTATTGAATACTGGAAGACCTAAGTGTTCTGTTCCACCTTTCTTGGGTGTCACTCCGCCAACCTAAACCAAAGAGAATAAATTCTCAAAACAAAGTTAACCATCCTTTCTCAATAAAGACAAAACATCATTTATGTTTTATCATATTTACAGAACAGCAAAACTTATTGTGAAAAGAAGAAAAGGAACGAAAAGAATCTTGGGGAAAAAAAAAAAAAGAAGTTTCCATGATCCAGCTACCTCACAAAATGATAGAAAAGGGCAAGTACATAGCAGAAATTGGTCTTTTTTTGCAACTACACTTCAAAGGTCTGAGACTCTACATCATTACCACAGAATAAATTATCTCGACAGGGACTGGCAAGAAACAGTCAAAACTAGCTGAAACGGTTGATTGTTTTAAATGATTGAGATTATGAATAATCAGTGGCTGGCACACTTATTGAAGTGATCAGAACGAGTAGAAAATGATTAAAAATTGGCCAGACTCTGATGGAACTGGTTGAAGTCAGCCAAATAAAATGAAACAGGTTATGATCAGTTAAGTTCAACTTCTAGCAGAGTCAGGCCAAGGGATGACCCTCAAAAAGCTTCAGGACCAGATGGATACAACCTCAGAACAAACCGATGTGGATCCATATGGGGATTTAAAAATCCCATGATCCATTTTCTTTTCTAGTTTTCTGAGATTCTTAATAACGTATCTTTATATTCGACAGCATGATATAGTTGAGCCCTTATGGCTTCCTGTTGTTGTTTCACTCAACAATGTGAAATATCTTACAATGTACCTTAGATTTTCTTTAAAATGTTCCCATCTCTTAATGCTTATATTAAGGTTGAAAATGTTCAGCAGCTAATATTGCAGATCACAATTGTGATACCATAGGGACAGAAATATAACAACAAAGCAACGTATAAGAGGGAGAAAACAGGGGGCAGACAAGCCATCTTTCCTACATGGGATTCCTACCCTCCAAGAACTCTGGTGGAACCTCCTTATCTTTCTTTCTCATTAAAGAAGTTTCCTCGACAAACAACTCACTCGAATCCCCTCGTACCAAATACATTAGCCTCAAGAAACAACGTTTCTCTCATCTTCAAAAGATTAGTCATATTGTTCTCTAAGAACATTGACTTCCAGCAAATAGATCCCCAATTCTAAAGGAAACACATATAACCCCCGCTCGCAAAAGGGTTACACCTCAACAAGGGTTACGCATCAATAATTATAAGTCATTCACGAAACCCACACCCCAACAGAAAGATCAATTAGAATCGAAATAAGCAACCCAACCATAAAGATGAAACGCACATCGAACTGACTAGAGCAGATGAAATAAGCAGATCTTTTGGCAAGGACGAGGAAACCGGAAATCAAGATACAGGTCCGACTCGACAGAAGTCCACGGAAGACGCCAAGAAAACAACAAGGCCCACAGAAGACATCAAGAAGGCAACAGCAATCCACACCAAGCCCTTTCCAGAAGAAGAGGAGGGTTCAGGCGGCGGGCTCACCATCTTGGTGCCGTACTCGATGGCCTGCTCGCTGTGGAAGGTGCCGTTCTTGCCGGTGATGCCCTGGCAGATGACGCGGGTGTTCTTGTCGACAAAGACCGCCGGCGCAGGGGGCGCCGCCGCGAAGTGGCGGGATAGCGGGGAGGAGGGGACGACGGGCGCGGGGTTCGCGAAGATCTTGGAGGCCAGGGATCCGACCAGCTTCGACGCTTGGCGAGACATCGTTCCTCACTGCCACTGCCGCCGCCGCCGCCGCTTAGCCCCGCGAGAAGATACCAAACGAGTCTTCCAAGCTCTCTCTTGGGCTAGCGGAAGGTTTTATTGTTCCTCATTGTTTCTTGCTTGTTTTATTTATTTTCTTTTTTTTATGGAAAAAAATAAAATAATTCAAAAAGACTTTTAACGTTGGGACGAGACCATATTAAATATTTAAAAGGGATTAGATATTTAAAATATTTTTTCAAAGGTTTTTTTTTGGGGAAAATAAGTGTTCTCGTACAAATACTTTTTAGCAAAATTCTTGGTTATTTAAGTTTTTTATTTTTATAATTGATAAGAATAATCCGATAAATTTAACTATTTAAGTTTTTATTTTAAAATCTAATTAGTTGCTGATAACCATAATTTGTTTATAGCAATAAGGATAATTTAAATATTTTGAGATATATAAGTATAATATATATATATATATATATATATATATTTAAAAGGTGAAGGGATTGTCAATAGTAAAGAAAGAGAGGGCTACGAATACTAAGCTTCTTAGTTTTTACTTGGACATTTTTTTGTGACAATGAAAAGGTTTGAAATTTGGAATATAGAGCAGTCGGTCCACGAACACATACAAGAAATTACATCGTCTTTATAGCACATTACAATTCACCTTATTACCAAAATACAGAATTCAATTTCTACAGAAGACTGGTGGATGGATGACGACATCGACCGTCATTCTTGCACTTAAACCTGAAAAAGAAAAACCTTTGATCAATCCCAGCAAGAAGAAAATTAAGTTAGCTTTTTTTTGTTCCGATAGAATACTTCTGCCAGCATAAACCGAATGTCAACTGATGAACTCACTGATTACAAGAATTATTGAACATGAAAAAATGAGGTAGATGTTAGAAAAAAGTTATTCGATACCAAGCGAAAAAAGCATAATCACAGCATTTGGCGGCTAGATAAAATTACTAAATATTAACTGCTTAAACTATCATAAAATAACAATGGCAAATTGGATTTTGGATGATAAACAACAATTAGCAACCTCGATGTCCCCTTTTTTTTGCAAGAGACTATAAAGGATGTTTAGATAACCCGAACGGATTCCCAGCGAGGAATTGATCCTCCACATTAAAACAGGGCTGCACTTAAAATTCAAGAAAATTGGATAACTATGGTGGCAGCAAAGCTTGACATAAGACTACAACAGTATGCTGCACTAAACATATACCCCAAAAAATAACCTAACCTAAGAATCTGAGTGCAAGGAAAAAGTGTTAAAGACTTTGAAACATGAGCTGTATGCTTCAGAGAATATACGGAAAACTTGCTAATTGCATGATCTCGTAAGCCTGTGTTTTTCACAAGATTATGTCATCTCCAAGTATATAAGACAAGGTAGTGATCCTACAAAGGGAAACAATCACCATAAGAATAGAAAGTTAAAAAACATAAATTGATCTTGATATAAAAGAAAAAATTTGCAGAAAAAGCAGACTGGTTGAATGTAGGCACTAAAGGACCCAAGGAAAAAGAGTACCAAGCATTTTATATGCTCTGATTGGCCTCTGAAGAAATGGAAAGAAAAACTCCTATATTTAGTATATAAGATGTACTTAATATAGTCACACGGATAACAACGATAAAACATGGCCAATTTTAACATAATAATCCAAAATATCAAGTTCTATACAGTAAACTAAGACGACATACAGATAGTTATATATTAAGAACAGGTCAT
This sequence comes from Musa acuminata AAA Group, assembly GCF_036884655.1. NCBI lineage: Eukaryota > Viridiplantae > Streptophyta > Magnoliopsida > Zingiberales > Musaceae > Musa > Musa acuminata. Next base: position 41,437,737 of record NC_088334.1, read on the forward strand.
ATGAAAGGGCCCACCAGTGAAAGGATTCATGCCATATAATTACCCAAAGCATAGGTAACTAGCAGTATTTGAGTTTTGTTCTCAATTTCTTAATCTGTTTTAAGACAAAAAGAAAAGATCGTCCAGGAAGAAGTTCCAAGAAAACCAAACAGAATCAAATTGAATCTTAGAGATGATAAAGATGACAGTAGCAGAGGGTCTCTCCTTGCAGTGACACACTGAAGAAAGCAATTGGTCATGCCAAATAGTGAAACAGGCACTTGCAATGAATAGTGAGGTCAAGAAAAGGAAACTGGATAAGCTTAGGATTGGGATGGTCCCTTAATTTGTCATTGTATAGTACGAATATTCTCGAAGCTTTTACAATAGTTTCTCAAAAGATGTTTCATATCTGGAATAGAATATTATAGTGGAAGAGTCTACTATCATACCTTGTTAATTTCCAAGCCGGTCAAGTAGCTCTGGATACAAGTGAATTCTTTTCAAGGAGAGTGATTCATAATATACTCACAGAAACACCAGGATGCGAGTGAAGGAATTCAAGATCGTGCCTGGGTTAGGCATCAAGCTCATGGACAAGTTTGAAGAACTAATTTTAGCGTAAATCAAACTTAGGTTCTCAACATGTACAACTCTGCAAAATTGCCTATCATTTTGCACCAATGTCGTCTGAGAACTAATTTTTTTGTGCATCAGTACCCCCTTCAATTAACAGGTGTTACAACAAAATTAAAACAGCTCTATCATGATATGAAACAACAAAATTGGCCCTTTGCATCACTGTTGCAGAATAATATTTGGGAGGGACAAAGACACGAATAGGCAACTTTGCAGGAGCATATATACATAAAAAAATGAATAAACTTGATAAACATTGAAACAATGGGTAGCTGATGACGAACCATGAATAGAAGACTAGAGAATTGCATGTCATAGCATAAAAAATTATAATCATCACATCACGACCATAGCTAGTATATCCACGATTGTTCAAAACAGTATCATCAAATTTTGACCGGTGGCCCATAAATTGCAGCCACCTACGTGGCATCTTGCTATTGAAATAGATGAACAAAAGGGGAAGGAGTCTGACCCTTCCAACAGATAAGCAGGATTTTCCTATACCTGCTGAAGAGAACTCTCTTGCATATTAAGATGTTGCAATTTGCATGCACAAAGAAGCTCAAGGTTGATGATAGCTCCTATACACTCCTAAAGTAAGACATCTACACAAATGCCCGAGTTGATATTTGCTGCTGTGAGCCAAGATTTTCATCTTTTCTCAACCATTAAGGGAGCATTTGGTCTCTTGGAGGAGTAGGCCTCCGTATCAACTTTCTTTTCATTCTTTCACTTAAGGCTTCCGTTGCACACCTTTCTTCCTTATTGTCACACAATTCATAGGATGTCTATAACAGGGCAAACGAGTGTTTTAAGAGGGGACTTTGAGTGAAAAGAACCATGTAGTAGGGAGATATAAAAGAAGGGCTAGTTACCTTTAGCATCTTGGTATCTATCCTTTCAAAAGTTACATTAGGATTCCTATTTCTCCTCACACTGTCGAGTTACAGAAACACCGTCGTATATATCCGTCAGCAAAGACGAGGGATGTTTTACTTTGTACCCGTATCTCAATATAACATTTGAAGTGTAGGGATCAGAATGTTAAAGTAATTAATTCCAGGGGTAATCTATAATTAGCCTGTAAAATAGATAGATATCTATAACTGTCTCTTTTGCTTAGTACTGTCACTCCGCGGCCAACCAAATTTTAGGGTTTATTCTCGAATCAAAAGGGAAATAGAAGAAAAATCAAGAGGAAAGGGATCGGACCTCCGAAACGGGGAGGGGGAGCAACTCTTCAGGGAAGAAGCCGGGGCGAGCGGAAGCCTTGGCCTTGCAGTGCGGGACGCTCTCGAACTGCTTCTCCGAGAGTGACTCGGAGAGGAAGCCGACCTTGAACTCGATGGTTCCATCGGCGGGGTGGGCCTCGATGTCGGTGATGGAGACCCAGATGAAGAGCTTCTTCGCCTGGATGCCGGAGAGATCGGAGATGGCGCCGTAGGAGAGCTTCCCCCGGATGGTCTTCTCATAGTAGACGAGGTGGGAGAACTGGACGTAGCACGGCGCCTCGAGCTCCACCACGAACTCACCGTTCGCGGCGAGCGAGTAGCTCTTCACCGAGTCGGGGAGGAGCCCCGAGGGGAGCCCGTACGTGGGGAGCGCATCGTGCACCTCGTCAGCGGAGACAGCGGCAGCGGCGAAGAGGAGGAGGGCGGCGGCGGAGAGGAGGCGGAAGGATGTCGCCATGGTTCGGCGGGTGGGTCGATAGGTCGATGCTTTTCCCAGCACGAGGAGAGCTTATATAGCAGCACTACACGCCGGGTGGGTACTCGAAAACTCACCTGTCCATCCATTGGATAAATCTGTGACTGTTGGAGCGGGACCCACAAGGAAACCCGTTCCTGCAATTACGAGGCAGGTAGGTGGACGTCGAAGCCGTAGGTGGGGAAGCAAAGTCTTGTAATTATTACTGTGTCCGAAACAGTAGGTAGCGGAAGGGAAAGACCTGCGAACGACTGGATCCGCTGTGGAGTCAGCATGAAAAGAGCGCTGTGAGAAGGCAGTGAACTGCCGACGCGTGTCAGTTGCAAAATAAGATGAGGTAGTTAAGACTCTCTCACCTAAATATTGTGATGCCCAATAAAAGACGCCACATTATTGGTTTATTTAAAGTTAGGTGAGTGGTCTCAATCAAAGTTACAAGTTAGAGCTGTGTTAGTTGCATGATTAAGATTCTCATCCAAGCCTATTAAATAGGACAATGTTTAGGAAACCATCAACACCACCCAATTATTGAAATAGAATTATACAATATGTATGAGAAGAATAATTTAATGAATTAATTAGCTGATGAAAATGTTTAGAATAATAGTACACTCATTAATCTTATATTACATTAGATAAACTGAAACTAATTAAAATATTTCAGTTTATCTAATGTAATATAAATGATCATATAAAAATCAAATAAAACATTAGCATAGCATTCCCATTGCAATTTTAAAGTAGGGAAGGATGTTAATAATTTATGATCCAATGAACACTGCCCACCAATCAGTGTTTCTTCCAATCCTTTGAAACTAGAATTGAGAAGCACAAGTTAAGCTTCAGAATTTTTTAGAACACCTACAGGGCTTACTATATGCTAAGGATATCTTTAGGCAAAGCCATCCTACTTGCAACAAGGTTGAAGCACCAAATCAGTTTGGCCAGAGTTGCTGTCTGCTGACAACCTTCCAACAGTGGGAAAAAATTGGCTTCCAGGAGCTGCTTTTCCTTGGCCATCTGCTCCTACCATCCCATCAATAAGAGAGAGAGAGAGAGAGAGAGAGAGAGAGAGAGAGTAGTGAAAACAAATCCAGACAATGAGGTGCTGAAGATGATCTTTGGCAGCAGAGGGTCTTTGTACTTGAGGCACAGAGTTCATGTGACAAAAGGGTGAAACATGGCATTTCAAGATTCTAGAACAGCTTCTTCTTGATAGTTTAACTCATGGCTGTAGTAAACCAATGATCAAGGTTTGCAAACAACCACATGAAGCTCAATCTATCCCAAAGAATCTATATTATATGATAAATTATAGAATCTTAACAGTCTATCTATCTATTTTAATAAACATTGGATAAGTTTGGGTACAAGTCATAAGCATCTTTCTTCATAGCCAGTGAAACCAAGAGAGAGAAAACAAATGTTTCATTTTTTTTTTATCATGAAAGATCATCTTGAGATGGAATTGCCTTTTTTTATTTTTTATTTTGTTAGTTTCCTGTCAAACAGATGTTCAAAGAGAGTCAAAACTTTTTATCTCCATCAGTTAAAAGGGATCATATTCTTGGTTGTTTTTGGAGTGACAATACAATGAAGTTTTTATGATGTAATATGTTCCAAGGAAACATAGAGATATTGGTTCTTTGCCACCAAAAGACAAGTGAGTCAACCTTTGTAGATAGAATTCAACTCATGCAATAAATAGGTCAACCAAGTTAGGCTGTACAAACAATGAAATTTGATGAAGATGAAAAGAACAAATTATAGTGGTCATCATCATCATTTTTATTTGTAGATAGAATTCAACTCATGCAATAAATAGGTCAAGCAAGTTAGGCTGTACAAACAATGAAATTTGATGAAGATTAAAAGAACAAATTATAGTGGTCATCATCATCATTTTTATGAAACCTTTCCAATTTTGATATAGATAGCATATATTATAAATAAGACTTTATTATGGTCATTATTATTATTATTACCACTTACAATTAGGATCTTTTTATTTTCTTCTCCACTATCATGAAGCCTTCTCGATGAGGATCTGATCGAATCGTGCAGCAGAGGTTTTGAAACTTGAAATTTTCATAAACAAGAAGATCAAAAATCCTAAAATGAACAAAAATATAAATGTGGATTTGAAATTTCAAGAATCAGCGAATCAAATACCATCGATCTTATGAAGTTTAATGATACGAAGAGATTCGTGCAATCGATCTCGCATGATCGAGAAGATTTCGGGTCGGATTCGAGTCCCCACCAAACGCGACCGGGCACAACAGAACGTGCGCGAAGGGAGGAAGAGGACTTTTGTCTCGTACTCGGGCTTACGCACGCATTAATTGACCCATTTGGAATGTTCTCAGTGTCACGTGGGGTTCGCGTGGGTCCCGGAAAACCGCCTTCCTCCTTCCTCCTCCGGAATCTATACCCAAACGTACCCCTTACGTCCGTCATCATCCCGATTAATACTCATTGCTAATCCTCCGCACCAAACTATAACGACACAAAACACGAACGAGTATATTTGTTTTCATTCATATATTTATGTTTGTACAGTTCGGAAATGACATATCTATACAATTTCAAATTTTAATACATCATTATACATATAATATTCATGATTTTTGTTGAGACATCTGATTAGTTAGTAGATTATTATATAAATGATGAGTTTCACTTTTAAGTATACGTGTGAGCATCACATAATTTAATATATTTTTTAAAAATATAAATATTTTAATATTATATATATATATATATATATATATATATATATATATATATATATATATATATATATATATATATATATATCAAAGAGTGATTTTTTAATAAATATTTTTTATTTTATGTATTTCTCAAATAGTTATTCTCAAAATATCTCATAATTCAAAAATTATCCAAATTATCTCTCCTCCTCTCCTCTATTCCATTGTTGTTTTTTTCTCCATGCATGGTCGATTTGTATTGTCTTTGTCCCTCATTTCTTTTACCTGGTCGAAGTTGTCACCTGCAACCCTCACGTAAGAAAGGAAGGGCACAAGAATTACCATCGACCCTCTACTTCTTTATTTCTATTTGTCTTATTAAATTGGTCATTCTTGTACGAAGGAGGAGGAGGTACAACACAACTCTTTTTTTTTATAAGAATTACGAATAGTAATTTTGACGAGACAAAAGGGCAGAGAGGCAATGCATGGCGCAAGAAAGGTGAGAACGACGATCAACCGTGATGATGATGACTATGATAATTTAGGATTTTTTTGAATTAAGGGGTATAGTTTGAGAAAAATCAAAAGATACTGCACCCAAAATTTAAAATATTTTATAAGAAAACCGCCTTATATTAAATTTAGAGGATAAATAAAAAAATCGACAATTTAGAGGGATATTTGTGTAATTTTATCATAATAAAAATTGTTGGTGTTAACTATAAAACGCCTCCATCGACACACCGACCTCCAAAACTGCGTCCTTTCGCCTTTCCCTTTCACTCACTTCTCTCCCTCACTTCCTCCGCCTTCGTCTTCCTAACAAGTCTTTTATCTGTATCGACTCAAGAAAAAGTATTGGGTGGGGTTTCCGTCGGAGAACCCCTCGATTCCTTACTTTGGAGGAGTGGAGGCGACGACGAGGATGAGGAGATCGGCGAAGCTGGAGGCGGCGCTGTCGCTCGGCCGGAAACGGACACTCCAGGCCCTCTTCGCCGCTGCTCTTCTCTATGTCGCCTTCGTCTTCGTATACGAGCTCCCATTCCTTTCCCGCTGGCACCCCTCGGCCTTCTCCTCGTCCTCCGCCAACGCCGTGAGCCGCCCACTACACCTCGGCGCCGAGGATCGTCTCGCGCCTCTCCGCCCTTCCCAGCGGCCCCACCGCCTCTCCGGCTTGGCCAGTGGCCCCGCAGGCCTCCGCCTCCCCTCCGACCTCCCGCGACCGCTGGTCGTCGCGGGACTTGATTTCCGGCCGCTTGACCCCACCGCCGGCGGCCGCGGGCCGTTCTCCGGACTCCACAAGGCTGCGAGGGACGCGTGGGAGGTGGGGCGGAAGCTGTTGGAGGAGCTAAAGGCGATGTCTGTGGCGGGATCAGCTTCGGTGGAGGACGAGAACCGGACGGAGGAGAGATGCCCGCAGTCGATCGTGCTCTCCGGGGAGAAATTCCTGGAGCTGGGGATGGTGATGGTGCTCCCGTGTGGGCTGACATTGGGATCGCACATCACCCTGGTTGCGAAGCCGTACCGGGCCCATGCGGAGCATGACCCGAAGATTAGGACCTTGAACGAAGGGGAGCAGGCGATCATGGTGTCGCAGTTCATGATGGAGCTGCAGGGGCTCAAGACGGTGGACGGGGAAGACCCTCCCAGGATCCTCCATCTCAACCCTCGGCTGAAGGGAGACTGGAGCGGGAAACCAGTGATCGAGCAGAACACGTGCTACCGCATGCAGTGGGGATCGGCCCAACGGTGCGAGGGTTGGAAATCGACGGACAACGAGGAAACCGGTGGGTTACCAAAGCTTTCACCTGTAGCTAATCCCTTTGATAAGTCGATGGGTTGAATCTGAAATTAATCGAAAATTGGCTAAAAAGATTAATCTCCAACTCATCAAATGCGTCATTGTAGTACAATAGTTGGACATCACATCATTCGTCTTCCTAATGGGTTAACCTATACGCAGTATTCTACTAAATCTTTGACATGCCATAGTGTTAACTAAAACTAAACAGATACAATTTTTTCTAATTTTTGAATAAATTTAGTGGGATATTATTATGAGTGAAATAGATGTGCAATTCTATTACTATCGATTTCAGAGGTAGCATTCTAGAATTCAATATCAGTGACAGTTTCAAAGAAAAAGAAATGCTTTGAGAGTGTAAAGTTTCACTTTTTAAGTAGCTTATGTTTTTTTTTTTTTAATGAAGTTTATTCATGTTTGCTGTTTCGTTTTTTCAATGATCATTGATTGAATTTTGTGTTGTGTGCTGACACTGTTTTAGTCGACGGACTAGTGAAGTGTGAAAAGTGGATCAATGATGGCGACGACAAGGAGGAGTCGAAGACAGCATGGTGGTTAAACCGTTTGATTGGTCGGACGAAGAAGGTTTTTATTGATTGGCCATACCCATTCGTAGAAGAAAAGCTCTTTGTTCTAACTTTAAGTGCTGGATTGGAAGGTTATCATGTCAATGTTGATGGGCGACACGTGACCTCTTTTCCTTATCGCACTGTAAGTCTCTGTTGCAATAGCCCCACAACTGATAGATTTGGCTTCAACGTTGTGCTGGAGATAATTTTATGGTTTAAATTATTGTTTGTAGAGTTTTGTTCTTGAGGATGCCACTGGCCTTTTGGTGAATGGGGACCTACATGTCCAATCCATTATTGCTGGTTCATTGCCCACATCTCATCCTAGCTTTTCTTCACAAAGGAATCTAGATTTGTCAGCAGAATGGCAGGTCCCGCCGATACCTGATGGACCTGTAGAACTTTTCATTGGAATCCTTTCTGCAGGCACCCATTTTGCAGAGCGTATGGCTGTCAGGAAGTCATGGATGCGTACAGTTAGAGAATCATCTAATATGGTGGCTCGATTTTTTGTTGCTCTGGTAAAGTTTCAAGCTATGGTGGCCTACACTTACTATGTTCTTTCCGATTGAGTTATGTAAACTAACAGAATCTTCATCTGAACAGCACCCAAGGAAGGAAGTGATTATTGAGCTGAAGAAAGAGGCAGAGTTCTTTGGTGACATTGTTATAGTGCCTTTTATGGATAGCTATGATCTTGTCGTTCTCAAGACTGTTGCGCTATGCGAATATGGGGTACTAACTATAATTTGCTTTGCTTTATAACTTATTTGCTTGCTCTAAATATTTTTGGTCCTAGTCATTGTTTTTCAAATCCAAGGTCTTTTCTGGTATGCTCCTTTTTTTCTTTGCTCCAACAGGTTCGTACTGTTTCTGCTCGTTATATAATGAAGTGTGATGATGATACCTTTGTTAGAGTTGATGCGGTCATGAATGAAGTCAAGAAAGTCCCCAGCAATAAAAGCCTGTATGTGGGTAACATAAATTACCACCACAAGCCATTGCGAGAAGGGAAATGGGCTGTAACATATGAGGTAAATAATTGGAAGCTCTTCTCGTATATGACTAGAACCATGGTGTCCATGGTCTTCTTATCATATGCATTGTTATGCATAAATGACAAAATTCAAGTATTATAGAAACTCCTTTATAATCTTATATGCAGTATCATATTTCTGTTCTGTCTTCACGTTGAGGTTATGCACATTTTGCACAAGTAAAATTTATGCTGATTGAATCCTGCTTCATAAAGGGTGGACATAGTTATATACTTTTCTTTAGCTGCTGTGCTTAATTGATGGGAGGAATCGGAATCTTTCTTGTTGTCTGCTAGGTGGTTCCTGCTACCCTAATTTTTTGTGTCAAGTGATGTTAGTACTAACATGCAATTTCTTTTGCACTATGAACTTACTGAAGTAACTAAGCAATTATTTTAAGGCTGGCTGTCTTATGTGATCTAATTTGTTGAGGAAGAATATAAAATGTTTTGTTGATTTCCACGTGATATGTAGACCAATTGGAAAGAGAAGTATATGATTTTATCCAACATGCCGTCAATTGAAGAATTAAAATTGGTTTTGATTAGATTAATGTTCAAATAAAATTTTCTTTTGCTATTACCCGTTATATATGCAACAATTTTTTAAACTGGGATTGGTTCTTCAAAAAAATGCGATTGGGATTTGTCATGTTGCCTGTTCACAGATCATTCAGATTAGCCGATCCTGAAATTAATTGGCTGAATTGCTCTGCTTCCATACAGTTTGTATATCTTCGTTTAGGATTCTCTTTTTATCTTTTTTCATGTGCGCTCACACCTGGTTTGGCAGGAAAGAGGCCAGATTGTGTTTTGAACTGGCCAACTTCTAAAACCCTGATGACATCATGATGTTCAACTTTTAGTGGCATTGAACATTTTCTCTTTGATTTTGACATGCAAGAAGGCTGCTGAATGCTAAGTGCGAAAAAGATAAAAATGAGCAAATATATAGGTTGATTGTGGTGATGATGGGTCAATTCAGGTGTCTGTGCCATCAATCTAACGGGATACAAGATTAGGGCTTTGGATAGTGAAATAAAATGGGTCCAATGCATTTACTTTCAGGTCCAGCTCGTCTTCCAGTTAAAACTGAAGTAGATCCAGTTAAAACTAAACTATATCAATGCAAAAACTAACAAGATTAGACATTTGCAAACACAAAACAGGCCATATGATGACTCAATTCCATTCATGCTGGGATGAATGGAACTGATATCAATGGAAGAATTCTGTTCGATCAATTGAAAATATGAAAGATTAAATACAGGTTACACATAGCTCAAGTGATTTAAAAACTCGGTTGTACATTCAGGTAGGATTGAGACTATGATACATGGACATAAAGACCTGACTTTCTAAATTTATTTAGTATGCATATCTAGTTATCCATTTCGTAATCATGATAGGATATTGCAATATCACATTACTGGGATCTTCTGATTTGAAGTTGTAATTTAATGTTTGGCTGAACCATGGTATGCTAAATCTGAGCCCTCAATGATGATCTTAAACCACTCAAGGGCATGAGATGCCATGTTTTATGGTTGCACAAATTTATAACTGTCATTTATTCTTTTATTTATATGATCACCATGTGATGTTGTATTGTATGTATGTATCATAAGTTTTTCCAAAGACAATGTATACCTTTGTGGTCTGATCATCTTATGGTAGCCAACATATAATCAGTCTGGTTGGGTATGTAACATTTTAGACATTACAATATATCTATATTTTGTTACTCCGATTTGAATGTTAGCCGATACAATGCGATCGTTGTGCTGAGTGATTATGACCCTTCATCACAGGAATGGCCTGAAGAAGACTATCCACCATATGCAAATGGTCCTGGATATGTTTTGTCTACTGACATTGCACGCTTCATCGTATCTGAATTTGAGAAACACAAATTAAGGGTAAGCATTTTTGTTCTTTTTCTCAAGGGTAAGCAATTTATATCGTTAACCGTAGCATCACGATTAGTGATATTAATGAGTCAAGGCAACCTTTGCAACCATATTCTCAGTGAAAGATGACTTCCGATGCACCATTTTGAACGGTATTAGATCTTATCATTAAGCTCACTAAGTTTACCAGATTGTTTTCTGTCGCTTGTTGCTTTTTTATTTTTTAAGGTTCTCTATTTCTTCCGACGTGTATGAACAACAAAAGCTTGTTTGTTGTTCCTTGATACATAGAATACATAGATTTAGACAGATGATTGTACATTATGATGAGAGGTTTTTCAAATTGATGCAGTTGTTTAAAATGGAAGATGTGAGCATGGGCATGTGGGTTGAGCAGTTCAATCACTCCAAAGCAGTTGAATATATACACAGTCTCAAGTTCTGTCAGTTCGGATGCGTAGATGATTACTACACTGCACACTACCAGTCTCCGAGGCAAATGACATGCATGTGGGACAAGTTGCAGTCAGGGAAACCTGAGTGTTGTAACATGAGATGACATCAATGTGATATGGGAAGGCAAAGTTTTAGTAGTTCTTCAGCCATGTTCATCTGAGTCGACAAGCTACTCTAATGGTGCTTACAAATTCGTTTATTATTTCTTTTTTATTTTTGGTCACTTTGGTTTAGATGGTGACGGTCGATGAAGAGCTACTCCGCAGCTTCTACATACTATAAGATGAAAATGTGCAGCTCGAACTACAACCGACGACTCTAATGAGAAATTGTGGTGGCTTTAGATCCGATATGGTTCAGAATCCAATGGCTTCTTCATGTCTCTCAGATTCTGTAAAAATGTGCAGCTCGTGCTACAAACGACGACTCTACTGAGAAATTGTGGTGGCTTTAGATCCGATATGGTTCAGAATCCAATGGCTTCTTCATGTCTCAGATTCTGTTAATCTTGGTGATTTGTGACAGACAGAGTGCCGTGCCACTGAATCAAACCTTGTTTCCGTCCTTATCGTCTAAACCCAACAACAGGATACAGCCATTGATGATCTTGGCTGAACTTGCAGTCTTCTGTTTTGATCTGCCTTTTACATATTTGGAGCTGAGGACCACAGAAAGTACATGTATTTATGGAGTTAGATTTCCTTTTGTCGACCAACATTTAGTGCCAAATCTTCAATCTAAAGATAAATCATTAGGCAACAATTAGCAGTGTGGCTGTTCTTAAGCATTTGGGCTTATGGTTCTTGCAAAACTTAAAAGATGCAGGTTGAGATTAGTCTTTTGGCTCTAATCTAATGATTAGTAGATATTGATCATATATTTCTTGCAGTTTGTTCATTCTGTATATATTACTTCCTTGCTGGTACATGCAATCTCTCACAACTTTGTGCTGTCAATGTAGGAGGAGAAGGAGAGAGAGAAGAAAGAAAACGAGGTTCTATCTGAAGTAAAAGAAATTGATCACGATGAATCTAAATTGGAGATCATTTTGCTTGGTTGATGCATGATATTATGAATAAAAAAAAACTTTCCTGGACATTTAATTCCCATATTAGAATCTCACTTCTCAGGCTTCCATTAATGGACCCATCAGTCGATATTGACTCAACAGCTTGGATATCCCAAAGCATTCTAATGTATTGAGATGCGTGAGGAAAATGATGGCATCCATTAATGGCCGTCTCACCAGCCACAGTGTTCTTCACCCTTCTGCTCACATCTTATAGTATATATACATACATACATAGAGAGAGAGAGAGAGAATGTTAATAATAGTAAATATAATGAGGAAAATTCAAAAAGATCTGGTCTGGCTAAGTTCTACGGATCATATTCGTCAGTCCTAAATCCGTTGCCGTCAGCTGTTCTCAGGACTTTCATGTCTCTTCTGGATTCCATCAGCAGTAACCGCTGGTGGAAACGTACGAAGAGAGGAAGCTTGCAGATTTTTGGAGCAGCGGTAGCATGAGAAAAAGCGTTCTCTATATTATGATATTAATCCCCTCTCTCTCTCTCTCTCTCGTATTTACTTCGCCTAAAGGTTCAGTAAAAGCATGTTGGCTCGAACCTACCACCTCTGTATTTACTTCGCCTAAAGGTTCAGTAAAAGCAGGTTGGCTCGAACCTACCACCTCTGTTTTCACCAGCTATGGTGTTTACTTACATTTACTGCTCCAACACCCACTACACTGTTCGCCCTCTATAAAAGGTCGCAACTCTTCTCGTGCCCGACATGCATTTGGTGACTCCTATACCTCAGTCTTAGAGAGAGAGAGGGAGAGAGAGAGCGAGAGATGGCAAAGTTGGCTGTTGCGTTCACGGAGCTGCTTGTGCTTGCCCTTGTCCTGGCCCCAGCCACCGCCAGGAACGTGCCTGACCTCGTCACAGCAACCACCAAAACGCCAACCGGCGGCGACGCCAGTGCAGGGCTCGAAGACAAGAAAAACTTCGTCTTTGGTGGAGTCGGTGGCATTGCTGGTGGTTATGGTGGCGCTGCTGGTGTAGCTGGACTCGGTGGGCTCGGCGGCCTCGGCGGGGTTGGTGGAGTGGGTGGTCTCGGTGGACTTGGCGGGGTTGGCGGTGTGGGAACCGGCGCCGGAGGCGGTTTCGGCGGCGGCGGCGCTGGTGGCATCACACCGTGAGTGGGTCTAATTCCCTGTGTACGTGCATGTCAATGCATGTATGTGGTATGTCTCTGTGATAGTCATAGTAGTAGCTTTCTGAAAGAGTTGTGTTCGTTTCTAGTTCCAGTTCGGTCGTAGCAAGAGATGTATCCTAGTTTAGCCTGCTCTATGCCATGATCACTGCATGTTCCAAACACAACTGTGGGTGCACACTTCATGCCATATCACCTCTCAAAGTGACATATTCTAACAAGTACGGACTTGATTCATGAACACAAACCAGACTTGATCGTCAAGCCCTGAAATGAACATGGGCTCATCACATGGTTGGTTGTGCCAATAAAATACTTTGTTCAAATGATCCTGCATAACCAAATTCCCACCAATTTTTCTTATCTAAACTTGCAACGTAAAAAAGGGTCCTTTCTTTCAGAGTCGTTGAACCAACAATTGTACTCGATTATGTTTTCACGGCTACAAATGACTCACTGCTTAGAAGACACGCTGAGGATTTGTTTGGAACAAGGAGATCCACAATTCAAATCATGTGTCTACCATACAAACGCTGTCCCAATCGATTCAGAAATTATGCACTTGTAATTCTCTAAATCCTGATATAATCCAAAGTAACGCAATAAGGCCTCATAAATGTCAGATGAATCAGACACGTTATGGCGGTTGCAGCCGTATTTAAGATTCTTACACTAATAACTGTCACTTCCATCGAACCCATATTAGTGCCAGGTTGCACTAATATGCAAAACGTGGCAATCATCATGAAGACATTATAACATTATTAATAGGAAAACGGGCAATAAGCGCTTTTGGGTGTTCTTTAGCCGTCGATAAAACCTATTAGCTAAAGGGTGATGCCGTTCGTCACTAAGTGTGTACAGGCAGCAAAACGTAAAATTAGTTGCTATCCCATTATTCTTATGAATTTAACACTTTTATAATGGAAACGCTACTTTTATTTGACAAATTATAAATTCGTCTAGTGGTTTGATTGAAACCCTTTACGATGTGATGAGGTGACACGCGGCCCGTGCATCCTCATTTTATAGTGACGACAAGCGCGTGCGTACGTGTGTTACATGCAGATGAGTTTCTAGCATTTAGCTAGATAGTTTATGGGGAACAAATTCGACCTTCGAAGATACAACTCTTTAGTCAGAGATGACTCACCTGTAGATAACGAGTTGATCCAAGGGTATGCTGCCGGCCACTGTAGTATGATCGCAGCTGTTGTTCATCACCACTGCTGACAATTGTTTTGGATCTAGGAAACAAAAAAATAATAATAATAATACATTGGCAGCTGATGTCAAAGCTAGTAATCAAAAGCACGTGACCCCTTTTGTTATGCGGAACAAGGAAAATGATATTTAAGTTGACTGACTCACCCTAGAAACTCTTCTGAGATGATGTTGTATCTCACAACAGTGATGCAGGAGAGACTACTTGATCGACATAGGCTGTTTACTGATCATAGGCTGTAAACAAGAGCTCCACAAAATGTTTAGAGGGCAGTTTAGAAAGCACAATGAAACAATAAAGAAAGAATAAATCATTTAGTTTATAATCACAAGCGATAATAAAGCATCAACAAAGCAACTGCCTGTTCATATGGAAAGAAAGAATCACGTCCAGGCTATACACGCATGACATACAATATGCTAAGCTACTCCCATCCCGGTTCCCAGCAAGCAAGAACATAGAAGTCCCAGCAAGCAAGAACATGGAAGGAAAATACTCATTCGCAACCGGGAATGCTAAAGCCACAAATCACCAGTGTTCATGAAACTAGTAGGCTATACCATTACACAAACAGAACCAGTCCTATAAGGGAAAGGGTGGTTTCCACAGTAGCATATCCATTGACATTAGCATTTAAAGCCATGACACACAGACAAAACTATGATAAGGATAAGCGCAATAATGATGCCCAAGACGATCAGTTTGATCTTCATGTTCTGTAGCCACATCTTCCTTCTCATCTTTGTCCCTTGCTGCCTAAAATCTTGTGCCTGTGATATCAAACATTAGAGAGGAAGTTATTAGAAAATGTATGACAACAAATGGAAAGCATGGTTCTCCTATACTATTACGGTGATATAATGAAGAGTTTGTTTGATGAGGCAGCATTCTTGGGGACCTCCTAACTGACTTCCATTATATATACAACTTGCATACCTGGGAATGAAGGTTTTCTGTCTTGTCAACAAGCAACTCAATTTTCTCCCCACGGTCAAGAACCTGAAGGATCAAGAAATATTATCAAAAGAACAGAATTCATAACATCCCACCGCTGCATGAAAAAAAAAGCCTAGCATGAACTTTTCAATTAAATGGAAACAACTTAGCACCTTTTCAATGTTTTCCATCATAACTCCTTTGACTTCAGAAACCTGAGCTTTCACCTTGGCAAGCTTGCTTATCTCTTCAGGGTGGTCTACGCAGTACTGCATGTGCTCTTTAAGCTTGGACCTGATGTGATAGTGAGAGATACATTATTAACTTTGCTTAGACAACATTAGATGAATTGTTTGAACATTTGCATGGATTTCAGAAAGGTCACCCAAACTCGCGGCTGAGACTATTTGCAGAAGCAGTTGCAGCCTTTCCTGCCCCATACTTTTTGTTGAAGTCCTCCTTCACCCTCTCTAGAAAGGCAATGGGAATTTGCCTGCCGACCGACTCAACAGCAACTACACAATATGCTGCAAGATGCATGATTTCACTTAAGCACCAGAATAAAATATAAGACTCAACTTTTGCAAGTACTAAATTATTAGATTTGGATAAGAAGATTGCATATACACTATGTACAACAGTGAAACAATGTTGCCTCTTGGAGCAACACAATTATTACAACTCAAGCAGGTACGAGGAAACCTTTCCTAAGAAGCAAAATGGCAACAAAGCTAGACATCCAATTTGATGACAAGTCCACATAACAAACACCTAAGGAACTAAGGCCCAAGTCTAACCTTATAAACCATACTTATCAGAAAAATAAATCAATATGCAAGTCACAAAAATGCAAATGCAGAAAACCCATCGGCTTTATGACTATATAACAATACAATTCTGAAACAGTTAGACAAACTGACAAAGCATAGACTCAAGAAATATTGCATTTAAACTTAAATCAAAATGAACTTATTATTCTAATAATAAGATGTATGACTAGTAAAATGGTACCAAAGATAATATTTATGTGAGCCCATGGTAACTTTCCAATATGCCTGGAAAAAGGCCAGTGAACAGAAATCCTTCAGCTGTTGAAAGATAGATTTTACCATGAACATATTCCTTCAGGAAAAGGAAGGATTAAAATATCAAAAGAGAATAAAATTCGTCCACCGAGGAACTATTGTAGCTCTCTAGAGGCATATTTAAATTTTCTTTTCTCTTATGTAACTTATATATATAGTGGCCAATACTAGAGGATTAAATGTGAACCATCACAGCTCAAGATGCACAAATATCTCTCAAACTGATATCAACACTACTAATGGGCCCACAGTTACACTACTACTGATAGCAAAGGCAAGATAGAAGTCTGCAGTGAAGTTTGAAGGCCTCTCTGATCTGTAACTAGGAAAAGAACAAGGTGAGAATCTCCATTTCGATGGTAGATAAGTACCCTTAATCAAAATATTCAACCAATAGGGTTTCCAACCCAGTGCAAAGATGCAAAGTTGAAAGAATCAAAGACACAGACAGATGTCTACAAACTATCATCATTCAGTTAATCTCTAATAAGAAGAAATGGCTTTTGGAATAGAATCCTTCAAAATTACATAATTAAACATGATGCAATAGACCGAAAGAAACACACAATGTACATTCAAATAAGCAATGGCCAATGAAAATGAGATGCCTAATACCATGCAAATAACTTTCTCTAGATTGTCTAATTTTCACTGATTCAATCAGATATTCCAGTTATCTAATAATTCAATCAACTATTTGTAGACACACGACTCTCAGATTGATTCCATCGGCTTTCTATAGACCGTCCAGTTATCTAATATGCAATCAAATTAATCGAAATCTTCCAGTTCGCTAATCAATGATATTGCTAGTGATCTCGACAAGATAAAAAAAGGACAAAAACACTATTGCAACATTTCCTTTGAACCGAGTATATTTGCCGATCCAACATGCAAAACAAAATCATCCTGACCCACTCTAACGCATGAAAACTTTGTAAGAAGATTCATCTCATTCGTCTCCTATTTTCACTCGATAATTTTTTTTTTCAAAATGGGCAAAATAACGACATCAAACTACCAGGACTAGCACGAATTTCCCCTTCGATTATTCTAGAGACATCAGGATCCATCAAAATCAACCAAAAAACAAACCCTATTACGAAACCCTAGATAAGCCCTCAAATCAACCGAAACCCCCACCTCGCACCACGCCAAAACCGCGAGGAGGATGGATCGAGTCGAGCGAAAACCCTAAATCGTCCGGATCGAGATCCAGGGCACTCACTGTATCCGTCCTCGACGAGGTAATTGAAAGTGTGGCCGTCGCAGTTGTAGGTGAACTTGTTGTTACTAGCGGGGAGCTTTTGCAGGCACTGGGCGGCGATGCTGTTGAAGTTGCCGCTGAACTCGGTGTACTCCGCCAAGATCACCGTGCCCCTCGCGACGAAGCTGTAGATCAGCGACTGTTGTCCCATTTCCCGACCCCAGAAGAAACCCTAATCCAAGATCCACGGAAGCGGAACCGGGGATGCCGATCTCCGCTACGATGGAGAGAGAGGAGTCCACTGGTTAAGCGAGGAAATGATAAAGCGAGAGATTGACTTAGATCTGACGAGGCGTGTCGTAATTAACAATATGGTGAGGGGGTGAACGAAAAAGTTGTTATTACTGCACTTATCCGTGGCGGTGATAAGTTAAGCTAATATTTGGATTTTAGAGGGCGGCATATGAAAATTTTGAACCAGCCTATTTCCGAACCATCGAACGACCAGTATACATTTCCCCTTTTCCAACAATAATTTAATGGCTGTGACCGGACCCCCACCATGTTCTGTTAACCGGTGACTCCAATCATTCCTCCCCTTTGTGGCCTCAGAAGACGAAGAAGAAGAAGAAGAAGAGTAGGTGACGATGACGAAGCCACCACCGACGTCAAAGACGGCAGAGCTGGACGCGCCGCTCCATGCCATCGGCTTCGAGATCGACGTCGTCTCCGCAACGAGGGTCAACGGCCGGCTTACCGTCACCGAGTCCTGCTGCCAGGTACGCGCGCGCCGCCCGGCCGGTGTTCTTGTTTTGGGGGATGCGTGTGAGGAAGTAATGGGCGGGAGTGGGATTGGCAGCCGTTCAAGGTGCTCCACGGAGGGGTATCGGCGCTGATAGCGGAGGCGCTGGCCAGCATGGGGGCGCACGTCGCCTCCGGGTACCGGCGGGTGGCGGGCATCCAGCTCAGCATCAACCACCACCGCAGCGCCCGCGCCGGTGACCGCGTCTTCGCCGAGGCCACCCCTCTCCAACCCGGCAAAACCATACAGGTCCGTGCATAACTCCATCCCTCTCTCTCTCTCTCTCTCTCTCTCTCTCTCTCTCTCACTCACTCTCGTGCCGGTTCTTATGGTCAATCTACCACCCAAGAGAAGACCCGAAGGCGATGTTGTGGAACCCGCCACCACTGTCTCGGCCGAGATCTGCAGGCGTTGCCTCCGTCTCCAGGCATCGTCACGTGCGTCGGTGGGGGCGTGCGTTGGCAGGGCGGGAATGGGTAAGTATTGTTCGCTATCTGGGTAGGAAGTGCAAACGTGGCAACATCTGAGCGGTAGATAAAAGCTCCGACGTAGTGGTCCCGTGTCGATCGGTAACGGAGGTGCCGGACCTGCTGAAACCACCACTAATACGCCACGGCATCGGTGGAACCGCCGTCTCTCCAATCACAAAGCGGGTAGGCATTAGACGAGCCCAGTAACGTTAGGGGAAAACAATTAACGCTATGAAAGGTATAATGACGTGGTACTCCATCACTGGTGAACACGAGTGGGACGTGCTATCATCTTTCACGTATGATACAGCTAACAAGGAATCATAAACGTTAGATGGTTTATCTCAGGTGTGGGAGGTGCGTCTATGGAAGATGGATCAGTCCACCTTAGAAAAGGCGGTCTTGATGTCCTCATCGAGGGTTACACTGCTGTCAAATATGCCCGTACCAGATGATGCACAAGATTCAGTGGAAAACTTGAAGAAATATGCTAGGTTATGAGCAATTGATAACACGTACAAGCGGGAACAATTTGGCTAATAGATATATTTCTTTCTGCTGAGCACTCGTTCTCCTCAGCACAAGCTATTTTATGCATGCAACCAGAATAAGGACATCTAAAAGGAAATATGGACATGATGATGATATATCACTGCTAAGTATCGTCCTTGTTACTTGTTATTGTCTTTATTATGAAATGTTATGTGTTCTTATATTTCATATAATCGTTCTCACGGATCGACTCCTCATTTAATTTTGATGGTATAGAAGCTCATCATAAAAGGTGACAAGCTTCATTGTTGACCCTGTAGCGCGTGAGACAATCATTATTTGTATTAATATATCATATTAATAATAGGTAAGAAACGCACGATCTTTTCTACCCACGTGTGTGATTCGCTGTCCCTACTCATGTGATGATTGGTAGCTTCCGGGGGCCCGCTTGAGATCTATTACGTGGGCACTGGCGTAAGAAACATTACAGATTTCACATGAACGCTCTCCGTGCACGTGATTCATTTTTTATGCACGTGACTCCACCAGCCGCATATCTTTGTCGAACGCGACACGCGTTTGGTGTTTGATGTGTCACCATTTACACCTCAAATCTCGCTGCCATTATGACCACAAGCTCCAGGGCAGCAAAACAAATCACGTCACATGGCATCGGGTGATTCACCAGATCTTACAGTAGCATCCAATGGCTCAAGATCGGACCCCCCAGATGAGGGTGCCACCAGAATGAAGGCCTCTGATTCGGGAACCGAGCAATTTCTGTTGAACTCATAATTGGAGAGGATCCGCAGTCGCGTTCGGTGCCCAACGAACGAAATCGAACGCAACACATGGTTAAATCTAAAAAATAATAAGTTTTCTTCTCGATCGAACGTACTCTCTCGTCTATCTGCTTTGTCATTGGATGATACGGTGATCACGACGTGGGACCGGGAGCTGGTAAGGCGAAAAATACGTAGAAAGTATCAATTAAATAATTGTCTCGCGCGTTATTTACATGTCTTGGGGAACAAGGTAGGAGTGGCGGGATTCGATTGTGCGCTTACTCGGGCGGATCTTTCGGTCGATAAACCCGTGTCTAAGCAGTTCGCATAGTGACATGGGACCCGCTGTTTGCTCGCAATGAAAGATAGCCGTGGCATAAATCAGTAGATTTAAGTCGTCGCGACTAAGAAAAGAAAGTCAAATCCACGGGGGAAAGCAATAGAAGAAGGAGCTGCTTCGAGTACGCACCGATTTTCGTTACGAGTTGGGATGGAGGGGGCAGTGCGGTTCTGGATGTGTCCCACATCCTCGAGTCGTTTGTGAAGTCGTGAATTAAGTCGGCAGACGAGCAATTTCCCCGAGCGGCATCGCACGGCAGGGGGGAAGGAAAGAGCAGAGAGAGATGGGAGTCCTATAAAACGCCGCGTTGAAATCTTTTGGAAGGTAGGGTTTCATCTCTTTCTCTCGCCCCCAAATCCTCGGACAAGAAGGAAAGGCCCCTATTCCTTGGAGAGGAAGGAACGGCCGCCGCTGCGCTGTTCCTTTCTCTCTGGATGTGAAGCGTCGATGGGGTAAGATCTTGAGACTGTTCTTTCCTTTGAGTTGATTAGGATGGAGCTGTGGATTATGCTTTGGTACGTTGTCACTGGATTCGGTATCTGGCTCTTGTAAGCCTTTTGAGATGCTGGTTCCTTCATGACGAGCGGTGGATTGTGGTTGGAAGCCCAGAGGCTCCGTTACTACGATCGAAAAGTTCGTCTCTGTGGAATCCTGCTTTCCTGAAAATTGTCTTGTTTCGATGTATGCTGTTTTTATGGTAGGAAGTTATCACATCGGTCTCTCTAGTTATGGTTCTCGTTCTGAAAGATTTTAACTCGTCATTCTCCTGCAAAATTCATTCTTTTTCTTGTGAAGGGGCTGATCCTTATGCCTTCCCTTTCTGCTTACAGTTACGTCTCAGTTCTGTATACAGTGGCGATAAGATCTCTTGTTGTTTCCGTGCGTGCTAAGACCAAGGCTTATGGATATAACTGGCTTGCAGCAAAATCAACTACCTCATCTCTTGATGCACATTGAAAGTTTAAATTTTGATTTGATGATTTTACCAAGGTCGGAATAGTATTAATAGATAAAGGGAATAGAGATTAAGTTAAAGTATTACTTGGAAAAAAAGGTCTCTAGTTGGTCCTTTGAGCCCCCATGAAATGCTGCATACTAATGTTTTTCTTGTAAACCTTGTGTTGGAGATAGCAATGCAAACCTAAGGTGCACTTTGCATACAATGAACTCTTCATTCGGTTCTTTGAGCAGTTTAAAGACTTTTGGAACCACAATTGGTTCAAGCAATGCGAAAACTTGACACCTTAAACATTGGTCTGGTGGTGGTGTGCCAAACCTGCTAACCAAAGGTTGAGGGTTCAAAAACTCATTTAATATATTTATACTCCTTAAACATTGGTTTGGTCGTGGTGTACCAGTTCCTTTTACCAAATGTTAAGGGTTCGAAATCTCATCCGACATATTTTTTTCGAAGATGCCTGCTAGTTTAGTTGGTAAAGATTTTAACAGTTATCGCAAGGTCCTGAGTTCAAAATCTGTCTTCGCCACATACACTTTTTTGAAAAAAAGGAAGCTTGCAAGTTATTGTTGTTGTTCTTCTGTTTGGAAATTGAATGCTATTCAATTTATAAACATATGGAATATGTAAGGTTCCCTTTTGTGAACTGGGTGACAAGGTTTGAGTCACGAAAATAACATCTTTAAATATTTAAAGATAAGATTGCATATATTGACCCTATCCTATTCCCACATTAGTGGGAGTCTCATTGGGTACACCCTTTTTATGGGACATGTGAACTCTCCTTCCTTAGTGCTATTGCATTGGGTAAGATACGTCATTAGTACAAAGTAAGCCCATAATTTATGATGAGCATCAAGACTATGGACTTTCTTTTTGGTGCTTGAAGAAGGCATATATCTAGGGAGTAGGAACAGCACAAATATATACGTGAAGGTGGGTGTTTCATTAAAGAACCTATTGGAAAGAATGAAGACATGTGATTATAATGTAAGTAATAGTTGGCACTTCTCTAAGATTACTAGGTATATGGTTCAACCTCAAAGTTTGGGTTATCCATACAAGGATGGATTTTTCAACTGCCTCTTTTTTTTACAACGTCCTGTGGAAAGTGACTATTGTTCCAAGAATTAAAATAGTAAAGAGTGCTTGTTTCAAAAGAATAAATAAGTTGTGATATTTTAGCAATTAAAGCACTATTCTTTTTTTTCTCTTGATGCATTGATAATTTGGTTTTTTATCCTTGGGTACACATGCAGATAATTCAACAACATGCCAAAGTAATAATATGAAGATTAATTAGGCATTTCTAGGGAATCAGGAGGGGCTTTGTTAAATATGATCACCTTCCCTTCTGAAACAAGTTCGATTTCTGCATTATGATTATCTTGTCATAATCAATTATTTAAATGTTGATCATAATATGCCATCTAGAATATGCAAAATTAAAGTTTGATCCTTATACCATGCTTTCGACAACTAACGAATGTATGGAAGTGAGGATGGGTGATTCTTCTTGGTTTTGCTTACACGAAAGGATCGGTAGGTATTTTATAGTTGTTAACTGATAACTGTTCATCTGATAGTGTTTTTAATTGTGGGAAGGAAGAAATGCAAAACCATGTTTCGGCTAAACTTAAGTTACAAGTGTTATCAAACCCCTAGGTCTCATTGCATGATATACTGAGAGTCCATAGGTGAAATATGAACTGTTTTACATAATTGATCTTGGTCTGATTCTTTGGTAGGCATAACATCATTCCACATTTCATCCTGAACTGAAGCTATTTGCACCCTCACATTTATGTATATGTATATGCATGTATGTGAACACTTTCTTGAGTTGTCCAAACGTGACGTTAGGCCTTGGATTGAAACCAAGTTGTGAGAATTGGATGTTCTTTGGAACTTTCAAAAGCATATTACCTTCACTGGAGCCAAACAATGGAACTGGTTCACTTCCAGTTGAACTCTACTATGACTACTGCACTTGTAATTAACCAAAGATTTCCCAGTCATCACGTTCCTTGGAAGTAATTATTGTGATGCAGTATATATTTCTTTTTTTGATCTTGACATCTTGTCCATAATACACATGTATAGCCACCAGACTTTTTTGGTGTTCTTTTGATCCATATGTTGCCATAATAAAGGAGCTGATTTATGCATATAATGACCTGCAGTGTCTTTTGATTGTCCATTCTAACTGGCCATTGCATCAAGATTTTGACTCAAATTAGTGATAGAGTAGGTATTTTTATCATTATGCACACTCACACAAGCAGATGATGAAGTATGTGTTTGTATATCTGTTTGATAACCAAGATATAATTGAACTATTGTGTTTTTCCAGGTTAGATCGAAGAATTTCAAGCCTGAAGATAGTCGCCAGATAATGTGCTCTATTATTTAAGAGCATTAATTGTAGAGCCTGTAAGTATGGCTTTTGTTGGTAATCCATTTTGGACTAAATTGAATAAGGAACAAGTGTATAATTTGCTGATGTGGCATCAATTATATTAATGGCATAACTCCTTTTCCATTCCGTCTTGAGGCCCTTCTATCTCATAGTTAATCATTACCTAATTGCAGATAATGTTGAGAGCAAAGCAAATTGGCACCCTCTCCCACTGTGCAAGGACATTTTATATTAGTGGTTCAAGATGTGGAAATGCAGAAGGTGCTTCATGCACTTGCTCAGAGGATGAAACTTGTGTTCCCACAAGGCATCCTAATAGCACCCTCAAAGCCAACACGGCAAATGGTGCCCCGACAAAGGCTGGATCTCCTTGCTTACAAAATGCAGTGGGATCCATTATTCATCAGAAGTCTCGTTGCACAGGTCCTGCCCAACATGTTGTCTCCTCTTCATCCTCTCTGAGATCAGACTCAAGTCCTCCAAACAGGAACACTGACAACATGAATGCTGGTGTTCGGGCTTCTGGGACTGATATGCTCAATTCATCTAAGCTGACTGCTGGACGCTTCGTGAAGGCAGGTATGGCAACTGTTAGCATGTTCTCTGAATTAGTGAGCCACAAGACCCCAGGGACAGAACCAGGACCTCAAAGGTGTATGGCTGATTCTACCCAACCATCTTTTAACACCATATCTTCTGATGACAAGTCACACAACAAACCTAATTATTCTAAGAGACAGCCAAGCTTGAATCTTGTGGGAGTATCTGATTCAAGCTCCACTTGTCCTAGCAGCTCTGTAGAAAAGCCTTCAATGCGTGGTAATGTGAAAGCTAAGCAGAATGTTACTGAATCTTCTATTTCAAATAATGGATTACCATCTGGTGCTAAGAATCAAAGACAGTCTGTTCGGCAGAAGGCGAAGTATCATTCTAATAGCTTCACCTCTGATGGAAAACCTGGGGGAAGAATCTCTGAGAGGAAAATGACAGGTTCAACTACTGAAACTGCTGGGTCCACTAATAGGTTCCATAATCCAATTAAATCTGCAAGGTTACACACGGGAGGTCCTCCATCTGCTGGTAAATTGGTGAAATCAGGGCATGCAATCGAGCAGTATTACCACACTTTGCAACGGTTAAAATGGGGACCAACAACT
This sequence comes from Musa acuminata AAA Group, assembly GCF_036884655.1. NCBI lineage: Eukaryota > Viridiplantae > Streptophyta > Magnoliopsida > Zingiberales > Musaceae > Musa > Musa acuminata. Next base: position 41,462,651 of record NC_088334.1, read on the forward strand.
GAAGAGGCCTTGGATAAACTGCAATATAAACTGGATCCTTTTCAAGCAAATCAGGTGCTTAAATTACTCCGCGACCACTCCATTGCTCTTGAATTTTTCAGATGGTTAAAATCACAGCCTGGGTTTAAGCATGATGAGCACACTTACACTACCATGATTGGAATCCTTGGACAAGCAAGGCAATTCGGAGCTATGAGAAGACTGATAGAAGAGATGATTAAGGATGGTTGCCAGCCGACCGTGGTAACTTATAACCGTCTGATCCATGCATATGGTCGTGCCAATTATTTAGATGAAGCTGTCAAAGTTTTTCGGGACATGCAGGAAGTTGGTCGCCAGCCAGACCATGTAACCTACTGTACTCTCATCGACATCCATGCAAAAGCTGGGTACCTGGAAGTTGCATTAGATTTGTATCAGAGGATGCAAGATGTAGGTCTCTCTCCAGACACTTTCACATACAGTGTAATGGTGAATTGCCTGGGGAAAGGTGGACATCTTGCTGCTGCATATAAGCTGTTTTGCGAGATGATAGAACAAGGTTGTGTACCTAACCTGGTCACCTACAACATCATGATCGCTCTGCAGGCAAAAGCAAGGAATTATCCTTGTGTGGTGAAGCTTTATAGGGACATGCAAGTTGCTGGTTTTTGTCCTGATAAGATTACTTACAGCATTGTAATGGAGGTACTTGGTCATGGTGGGCATCTTAATGAAGCAGAAGCCGTGTTTATGGAAATGACAAGGGATTGGGTTCCTGATGAACCTGTATATGGTCTTTTGGTGGATTTGTGGGGTAAAGCTGGAAATGTAGAGAAGGCTCGAGCTTGGTATCAAGCAATGCTCAACGCTGGCCTGCGACCTAATGTTCCCACATGCAATTCTCTTTTGAGTGCATTTCTCAAGGTACACAGGTTTGCTGATGCCCATGGTGTTCTCGAACATATGCTAGGATTGGGATTGGTTCCTTCTCTCCAGACATACACTCTTCTTCTGAGCTGCTGCACCGGGTCACCCTCGGAGATGGGGCTTTGTTGTAAGCTCATGGCCCTCTCAGGCCACCCGGCTCATTCTTTCCTGCTATCTTTACCAGATGCAGAACCAAATGGAGGAAATGTCAAGGCCCATGCTAGTAGCTTCTTCGACTTGATGCACAGTGAGGACAGGGAGAGCAAGAGGGGTCTTGTGGATGCTGTTATAGATTTCCTTCATAAATCAGGCCTTAAGGAGGAAGCTGGACTCGTTTGGGAGGTAGCTGCAGAGAGGAATGTGTACCCAAATTCAGTCAGGGAGAAGCGCAAGTGTTACTGGCTCATCAACCTTCATGTCATGTCCGAGGGCACCGCGGTGACCGCATTATCCAGGACGCTCGCATGGTTCCACAGGCAGATGCTCGCCTCAGGCACCGGTCCTACGCGCATCGATATTGTCACCGGTTGGGGCCGCCGGAGCAGGATAACAGGTTCATCCTTGGTTCGGCAGGCTATCCAGGAGCTGCTACATCTCTTCGATTTCCCATTCTTCACTGAGAGTGGCAACTCTGGCTGCTTTGTGGGACATGGGGAACCACTCAGCAGGTGGCTGCTCAATTCTTATGTGGAGCGCATGCATTTACTGTAGTCAATTAGTTAATCTTTCAGAAATTTTGGCAGCAGTGCGATTTTGTTGACCAAACTTGACACTGTTATTCCTCTACATTGGTTTCTTCTGGTGTAATGCTGTTTTAGGAGCTGAAATCAATTAAAGTTTTGCTACTATATGCTGCAACTCTGTCTTGACTGTTGCTTCTTCCCCTTTTTTTTCTCTCTCATAATTTTTCCTCTTACTTGGCATCACTGTATTATGATTTCCAATCTGAAATATCTCAGCAATTGCTTTAGTTTAAACGAGCACAGGGTTGAATCAAAACCACAAACACTGAAACAGAGCAGATCAAAGGAAAGCTTATGCTAATTTTAATTGATTAGGTGACTAATTTGTTTACTAATGATCATTTTAGTCAGATGAGCTGCTGCTTCGGCTGAAGAATTCGCGAAGAGAAGATTTGCTCGAAAGATTTTGCAGATTATTTTGACGTTAAATCAATTAATATTTGAACAACAACTCGACAAATAATAACAATAATTGAAGTGTAGCTATTAGAAAAAGGGTCATAGTATACATATGATCATGTTGACTTTTCAACGCGAACATGAAATAGATATACACCCGAGTTACGTCATGACTTTCCTCGCAACGGCTCTGATGTGGCACATATCAAGGGAATGAGAGGGCACGGATGATGTGTTCTTTTATGTGTGAGTTAAGGTGTGAGTGAAGTAAGGGACACGAAGCATATCTCCAAATAAAAAGTTTTCTGTATATATATATATATATATATATATATATATATATATATATATATAGTACCTACTTGCTAGGTGATGGTACCATATGATGGTACTGTTAATATTCCAGAAATCCGGAATGACATACTTTTTTGTTTTATTTTTAAAGTTATTTGAAACTTATAAATATCTCAATCTTTCTGCATTAAAAAGCACAAAAAGTGAATAAAAAACTTGTGATCTATGTGAGAAAACACTATTGTAATTCCATGAGAGTTCTCCTCCTCTTTCCTAAGTGTAATTTCTATTTAAAGGAGAGCTGAGAGAATCGTAAAGGTTATCTCTTAAACCTGTGAGAAGGAGAATAAAACTGTAAGAGGGTAGTTGATCTTCACCCATTGAAAGAAGATCAATAGTGGAAGCCGATAATCTCAATGGAGGATGAATCGGGAGTGGACGTAGGTCACGATGATTGAACCACTATAAAATTGGTGTGCCTTCTTTTCTTCGCCTTTTCTTTATATTGCTTACTATTTTGGTTGCTCACTCCACTTCACACTTTCTTTAGGTTTAAATGTATTTCTGATATGATTTTATGGAATGAAGGTTTTCATATCGTCGACGTTTTTACGTAAGCACTAATTCACCCCCCCTCTTAGTGTCGATTTCGGTTCTAATAGTTGGTATCAGAGCTACGGTTCTTCCCATTTGGTTTAACACCCAAGAGAAATTACTTTTGCCGGCAATCAAGAGGGTCTTTCTATCACTTGTCTTCCTATGTTCAATAGGATAGACTGCACGTATTGAAAAACTTATATGAGAATTTTCTTACTTTCTATGGATTTTGATTTATAAAATATTGTACAAAGCGATTTTCAAAGGTCTTCGAAACCAATGAATGAATAGAATGATTTGGAGAGGAAGAACCAATGAACGAATGAAATGATTTGGAGATGAAGACTTTCGCGTTGAATTCTAAAGCAATGAAACTTTGTTTTGTGCTCTTGATAAAAATAAATTTAATCGGGTTTCTGTATGCCAAACTGCATATGATATTTAGCATAAACTCAAAGTCAAAGACGAAGACACAAGTAGGGTTAAAAAATAAAAAATTAATCTTTTGGTACATAGATATGCGTTTTTTCAAATGAAATTAAGCGAGATCATTGGAGATATGTACACCTATTTTACGGATATCGTCAATGGTTTAAAAGTATTTGGTAAAATTTTTTCTAATTTTAAACTTAGTTAATAAAATACTAAGATCCCTTCCAAAAAGTTGGGATCCTTAAGTTACTGCAATATAAGAAGCAAAGGAACGAAACAATTTTTCGCTTGAATAACTTATTAGGTCTTTGATGACCTATGAAATAACATGTGTAACATGTGATGAACTTGAGAACAACATTCTAAAGAATAGGAAGGACATGACACTTAGAACCAAGGAAGATAACTTGAGAGAAAATTAAAGTGATGATGATGATGACGACGACTTGGCATTTCTTACAAGAAAATTTTAAAAATTCTTAAAATGGAATAAAACAAAACAATATACTAACAACAAAAATGAACCCAAAAAGAATATAGTGATATGATATGAATGCAAGAAGCCAAGACATTTCAAAAATAAATGTCCCCAAGTGAAAAAAAAGCTCCCAAAGAAAAAAAAACTCAAAGTAACTTGGGATGATAAAAAGGCACTCAAAGCAACTTGGGATGATTCAAATACATATGAAGATGAAGAGCCAACAAACAAAGAAGAAATTGTAAATTAAGCATTAATGGCATTTGACAATGAGGTATGTAACTCAAACAAATCTTCCTTATTTTATGATGAATTATTCAATACATTTAATAACATCTTTGATGATTTTAAATTAGTTAGTAAAAAGTATAAACTATTAAAAAAGGATCATTTCTCTTGCTAGTGAATTTAAAAAATCAAAAAATATTCATGATGATTATGTATTAGCTCGTCGCAAAAGTTAGATTCAATTAAGAAAGAAATATCTTACTACACGAAATATTAGAAAAATTAAAAATAGGTAACAAATATTTAAATACGATCCATGCTAATAAGTGTTATGTTAATAGGAAAGAGGGAATTGATTTTGTGAGTAACATTCAACAAAAGCCAATTATCTTCCTTAAATGACATATTACATGTTTAACCAAAAAATAAATATATAATTTTTATGGTAGATTTGGACATAATGCCTATAGATATTCATTTAAAAAGTATAGTTCATACAAATTAGTTTGGGTTACTAAAAGAATCATGAATAACTTAATGCCAATAGTTAAGATAGATAGATCTAACGAGGGATTCAAAGTTAAATGAGTACCTAAAAGAAAGCCCCATTTCTTATAGATATGTTTACAATCAAAAGCTAGGAGCAAGAAATTGTACCTTGATAGTGGATGCTCAAGACACATGATCAGAGATCCAACATGCTTCTCTAAGCTCACTACCCGAGATGAAGAATATGTTATCTTCAGAGATAATAACAAGGGAAAAATTATTGGTAAAGGAATCATATGTAATAAGTCAAGCCTCTTGATTGAAGATGCGTTTTTAGTAGATGGTTTAAAATATAATCTTCTAAGCATTAGTCAATTATGTTATAAAGGATATACCATCAAATTTGAATCTGATAGTGATCCTTTACACCATAGCTGAGGGGTCAGCACGGCTTAGTTCGGTCCCGAGTGCACAAGATCATCCACATCGGTACTCGGGCGACGGGAGTCGTCGTTCGGTGGGGTTAGGCTTGGGCTTTGGCTTCAAGATCTGGAGACTTCCCTTTGGCTGGCTGCCTTCCTCTCTATCGCTTGTCCCTACACACAAGTCGGGGTCGGGAATGGGACTCCCGACTTTGATCCCTCCGAAGATTTTGCTAAGACTGGGTGGAAAATGGGCCAAGAACCAATCCCCTCTCACCGGCCCCGTGACAGGTTTTTATCCCTCCGCTCGGGGACTAATCGTCCTATCATATTTATGGTTGTCGACCTAACGAGCGCCATACTTGGTCGGCACTGTCCCAATCTTTGTGGGATGATGTTGTACTTGGGTGGTGCCATCCCGATCTTATCGGGACGACATTGTACTTGGTCAGCGTCATCCCGATCTCTATGGGATGGCATTGTACTTGGTCGGCACCGTCTCGATCTTTGCAAGATGGCATTGTACTCGATTGGTACCATCCGACCTTTGCAGAACAACATTGATCGGGGGGCGTGGTCCGTTATGTTGACCCTAACGCTGATGTGGCTATGAACGGTGGTTGGAGGGTTGGTTACCAAAATGTGTCATATCAGAATCTAATGTTTGTATAATTGAAATACCATACAAAAATATGTCTATGATTGCCTTAAAACATAATAATGTGTATACTATTAATATTGATGATTTTTGTGATGAAATATATTTTTCAGCTTTAAACAATGATGCATGACTTTGGCATAGGAGATTAGGTCATAGTAGCATGAAACTAATCTCTCAAATTTCAACCGGAGAACTTGTAAGAGGAATGCCTAGCATCAAGTTTGTTAAAGACAAAGTTTGTGATGCATGCTAACTAAGAAAATAAATAAAAAGTAGTTTCAAATCAAAGAATCAAATATTGATTATTTTTATGATAAAATATATTTTTTTGACTTTAAAAGATGATGCATGACTTTGACATAGGAGATTATGTTATACTAGCATGATACTAATCTCTCAAATTTCAACTAAAGAACTTGTAAGAGAAATGCCTAGCATTAAGTTTGTCAAAGACAGTTTGTGATGCATGCCAACTAGAAAAATAAATAAAAAGTAGTTTCAAATTAAAGAATTAAATAAGTACATCTAAACCACTATAATTGATCAATATGGATTTATTTAGACTAATTGACCAAACAAGTCTAAGTGGTAGTAAATATGCCTTTGTAATGTTGATGATTATAGTAGATACACTTTGGACATATTTCTTGGTACACAAAAGTGATTGTTTTAAATGTTTTTCAAAATTTTGTAAACTTATTTAAAATGAAAAGGGTTTTATGATTTCGTCTATTCATAGTAATCACGATAGTGAGTTTTAAAACCATAATTTTTAAAACTTTTGTGAGTCAAATGGGTACAACCATAATTTCTCTACTATAAGAAATTCATAAAAAAATAGAGTAGTTGAGAGAAAAAATAAGAGCTTATAAGAGATGGCAAGAACCATGTTAAACAAACATAGCCTACCCAAATATTTTTAGCTCGAAGCCGTTAACATGATATGCTATATCATAAATAGGGCTCTCGTAAGATCATTACTTTCTAAAACTCCCTATGAATTATGGAATAACAAAAGATCCAATATTTTATATTTTAAAGTTTTCGGTTATAAATGTTTTGTTTTAAACGAAAAAAATATCTTAGAAAAATTTGATGCAAAATCCGATGAAGGCATTTTTCTCGGTTATTCCTCTATTTTTAAAGTCATTCGTGTCTTTAATAAAAGAATTATGGTTATAGAATTCATTCATGTTGTTTTTAATGAGCTTCCCGAATTTAAGAAAAATAATTTTGATAATGATTTAAATTTGAATAAAAACTCTCATCTCCTAAGCAACTTGGATGCATCTTCTTCCAAAGAATCCTTACCTAAGGAATGAAAGTATGTAAATAATCATCCTAAGGAGCTAATCATTGAAAATACATCAAAAGATGTTTAAAATCATTCTTCTTTTAAAAATTTTTATGCGAACCAAAATGTATTGATGAAGCCTTAAAAGATAATTTATGAGTTATTGCAAAGAGAAGTTAAATCAATTTGAGAGAAATGATGTGTGAAAGTTTGTTTCTAGACCTAACGATCATTTAGCAATTGGTACTAAACGAGTCTTTAAAAACAAGCAAGATGAACTTGGTATCGTGGTTAGAAATAAGGCTAGATTAGTGGTCAAATGTTTCAACTAAGAACAATGTATCGATTATGAAGAAATCTTTGCTCCTATGGCTAGATTTGAAGCCATAAGGATTCTCCTTGCCTATGCATATTGTAATAATTTTAAGTTATTTCAAATATATGTTAAAAGTGATTTTCTAAATGGCTTTATTTTTAAAGAAATTTATGTTGAGCAATCATCTAGATTTTAAAATGCTTTCTTTCCTAACCATGTTTTTAAGTTATCTAAGATTCTTTATGGGTTAAACAAGCCCCTAGGGCTTGGTATGAGATATTTAGTTCTTTCCTTATTCAAAATAATTTTATCGAAGGTAAGGTCGATATTATATTACTTATTAAATATTTTAAAAATAATTTTTTCATTGTTCAAATTTATGTTAATGATATCATTTTTGGTTCTTCAAATGAAACCTTATGTGAATTGTTTATCAAGAGTATGAGCCAAGAATTTGAAATGAGCTTAATGGGTGAATTAACTTTTGTTTAGGATTACAAATTTAGCAATTAAGTGATGAAACTTTTATTAGTTAAATAAGTATGCTTTAGATCTATTAAAATAATTTAATATGCATAGTGTTAAGGCTATTAATATACTAACGAGCACTTCTACAAAGATAGATAGATATGGATATTAATAGAGAATGTTTTGACAAAAAAATTATATGGGTATGATATGTAGTTTACTACCTCAAAGCAACTAGACCTAATATTATGATTAGTATTGGACTATGTGTTATTTTTCAATTTAATCGCAAGCAATCTCACTTAAAAGTTGTTAAAAGGAACACCTAATCTAGGATTATAGTATCCAAAAACTTAAAATCTTGAATTGATTGCTTATACCGATGTTGATTTTGCTAGATATAGAATAGATAGAAAAAACACATCTAGAACATGTCAACTCTTAGGTTATTCATTTATTTCTTGGTCTTCTAAGAAACAAAATTCAGTTGCATTATCCACAACCGAGGCTGAATATATAGCAGCAAGTGCATGTTGTGCATAAGTTATTTAGATGAAAAATATTTTAAAATATTATGAGCTATATTTAAAAAATATTTCTATAAAATATGATAATACTAGTACAATATGTTTAACAAAAAATCTTGTTCAACCCTCTAGAACTAAACATAGACATTAGGCATCATTTTATTATAGATCACATTAATAACTATGATATATATTTATAATTTATTAATATAAAATATCAATTAGTTGATATTTTTATAAAACTATTGAATGAAGAATAATTTGATTTTATTAGAAGAGAATTAGGCATGTTAAATCTTCCTAATACATGAGTTCCTCTTATACATTTTTTATATTTCTCAATTTTTATAACTTGAGTTTTCTTTTTAAATCGAGATCGTTTCCTATTATTTATTCTTCTTATAATGTACTCATTCCTTCTTCTTGCAATATACAAAAGAAGAGATTTGATTCATGGACTTTTGGTATATTTGATATTTTATGTGATGATTATTTTCTATAAATCCTTCTACTTTCTATTTACGAAAGTAGAACTTTGATTCATGAACTTTTGGAACTTATGACTTTGATTCTTTTTTTTTATGTGATGAATGAATTTCTCCCTTCTTCTTCTTCTTCTTTTTATTTTTTGATGACAAAGGAGAGAACACAAAAAATGCTAGCTTATACATCTCAAGAGAATCAAAAGTGCTTGCACATTGAAGGAGAAATGCTAGCTTGCTCATATCAAGAAGCAAATATTGCTATCTTGCACATATCAAGAAGCAAAAATTTTGCTTAACTTCGAATTTCAAAACCTTGCTAACTTGTATATTCTAAATGGTGTAAAACTTGTTGAAATACTAGCTTGCACGGATCAATTACTTGTTGTGCTTTTCTCTTTTTTGTTGATGACAAAAGGCGAGAAGTAATAAGTAATGAGAAATTATGCCTAAAGTAATGTTGACTTATTTTTCGTATAATGCAAGAAGTGATGATGAGTTGTAATGTTTTAAAATTGTGTATCTTACTGATCATTTGAAATTATGATGCATAATGTATGAAATTTTGATATGATGCAATATGATCAAAATTATTTCATTTAAATTCAAAAGTTATTTTTCTTTTTGAATTCAAGTTTAACTTATTTGGATATAACATAGATAGGGGGAGTTAAGGTTAACTCTGTTATCGATTGATTGTCATCATAAAAAAGGGAAAGATTTTCGAATCTCGAATTTTGATGATGAAATCAATTAATTTATGATCTAATTCATGTGTTGAGAAAAATGATGTAGGACTAACTATGATCATGAAAAGGTAAAATAATTAGAGAATCGGTCGTTAGGCCGGAGTTAAAGATCAGGCATCAGGTCAGAAGAATTGGACAATGTGTCGAGAATGGATAGATTGGGCATTATGCCAAAGGTTCGGATGATGCGCCGAAAGCTCGCTAGGAATTCGTCGGGAGTTCGCCGGGAGTTTGTCGGAAGTTGATCGGAAGTTTGGATGAACAATTGACATGCCAGACAATTAAGATTGCTAGTATTGTAATTGTTTTAGCCTTAGTTATCATAGTTAGGTGTCAATTAAGTTAATTTGAGGAAAATCCTACTAACTCAATTAGGGGCCAATTAGGCCCGAATCAAGGCTAAATTAGGTTGGATGGATGACCCATCCAATGACTTGGAGTCATGTCAAGCAGTAGCACCACTAGGGCTGGCGGTGGAACCACCTGAGACTCGGCATCCCAAGTACTGTTTAGCGATGGTACCGTTGGTAATTAATGCTGTCAAGTGGTGGTACCGCCTGACAAGTGGTGGTACCGCCTAACAAGTGCTGGTACCATCATAGCCTAGTCTTCAAGGCTCTATCAGGTGATCATACCTCTTAGACTAGCGATGGTACCGCTAGAGCAGGGTTGTCAGGTGGTGGTATCATCCAATAATGGTGGTGGTACCGCTAGTATCCCGGAACCTGGGATGAGACATATTTTGACTCTAATTTCGAAGCCATTTGGGGCCTCAAAATACCCTAATCATTTCTGCATGTAAAAGTATGAAAAGTCAACAAAAAGCTTATGATAAAAAGTAAGAAAATACGGTTATAAGTGTAATTTTTGTTTAAGGGAGGGCTAAGAGAACTGTAAAGGTTATCTCCTAAATTTGTGAAGAAAGAGAGTAGAGCCGTAAGAGGGTAGTTGATCTTCACCAATTGAAAGAAGATCAATAGTGGAAGCCGATGACCTCAACGGAAGACGAATCGAGAGTGAATATAAGTTACGAAAACCGAACCACTATAAAATTGGTGTGCCTTCTCTTCTTTGACTTTTTATTTATATTGCTTACTATTTTGGCTGCTCACTCGAATTGACACTTTCTCTAAGTTCAAACGCATTTCCGATATAATTTTATCAAATAAAGGTTTTCAAATTAGCGTTTTTATGTAAGAACTGATTCATCCCCTCTTTTAATGTTGATTTCGATCTTAACAATATATATATATATATGTAGTCGATATTGAATAATTAGAATACTGGGGCTTGTGTTTTGTTGATATATCATGGAAGGCTGTCGTCCGTCCCACAGCCAGGTGAGGCCCTTGTTTTGCCCTTTTTGGCCCAATGTGAATTGTGCGTGCTGTTGTTGATTTTCTCGTTCGCGGTGTAGGGTTGTTCATGCATCCTTGATCTTCCTTCTCCATTCTCCGTTTCCTTTTCCTTGGTGGCACTGTTTTCAGACGCGTGCTCAGTACTTGTTTGAAGGAATGCCGCGTGCGAAGGCTGTTCTTTTGCTAAGGTGAAATTAGACAACGTTGCTTTCTCTAGTTGAGTACCTTGCTCTAATTGTCAGCTCTTTTCCCCTGTTCCTCCTTAGGTAGCTTAGTTCATAGACGCGTGCTCCGCATTCGTTCGAAGATATGCCGCAGCGACAAGTCCACTCTTTCTGAACTAAGGCGGTATGGAAACGCTAATTCTGCTGTTTCTATAAGTAGGTTGCAGATTTGTTCTTGCTTGTCCGCCCTTGGCTGGCTCAGTTTCACTGAGGGGTGCTCGGTGATCGTTTGAGTGAACGCCAGCATGACGAGCTTGGGTCTTGGAAGCGTCCTTCACTTTGGGAATTCCATTGGAGCCTCGTATTTTGGTAGGAGTAGCAGCATGCTGCTCTGTCACCGCAGAAATCGCTTCAGTTCTTCTCCACTTATAACAATGGCTCAACAAGTAAAACTATCGCTCTCTTCTCTTTATCTATCACTGTGCTTCAGCATAGGTCGTGGTAGAGCTGATTATGGATGATAAGGTGGATTTTCTTATGGCCTGATCAAAGAACCATGACAGTGATGATAGTTGTTGGTTCTTCATGGCTTCATAATCTGTTCTAATAGCTACCTCTGCTTTGTAGGCAAATGAACAATTGTTGGTGGTGGTAGGTGGTGGTGCGTCTGGAGTCTATGCTTCAATAAGAGCTAAATTTATAGCGCCACATCTTAATGTGCTGGTTATTGAGAAGGGGAAGCCATTAGCGAAGGTAGATGATGCTATTCAAATGCTTTAGTCTATGCTTTAGTCAAATGATATTGTCAAAATGCATTGGTAAGAGCTTATGCACTGTGCTGTCCTTTTTTTAAAAAAATTTCCATGTAGCATGTGGGTATCCTTTTTGTGTTCCTCTGAATGGAAGATGTTTCTACATCATGCTGTCACTTTTTTCATTTTTCCATGTAGCATGTGGGTGTCCTTTTTGGGTTTCTCATAATGGAAGATATTTCTACATCAGAAAGTCAAAGATTTATGGGTCTTTTAGCCAAGTGAAAGATATGGTTTCAGTCTTTCAGAGAGAGAAAAATAGGATTTTGGTTCTGAAACCTGGTATAATTTCAAGTTCTTCTTGGACTTGTCTTTATGTCTTTCATGCCTTATTGATCGTAATTGCTGAAATGGTGTTTTGGTAACCCTACCACAAAGTCTTTTGTGAGGCTTGTCTTGACATTGTGCTGCATTACAAATTGTTGGGCACCTATATGATCTGAAAAATAAGTACAAAGCTTATTGGGATAACGGAAGAAGTGTTGTAAAAAATTGCATATGGAATAGAGGATACTTTTTGGCAAGTATACTCTAAAATGTCTTGATGAAGTTGAATATGCCAAATAGGTGATCAGATAAATAAATAAATCACAATTTAAATTATCCGTCAAAGTCATAGTATAATGTTTTAAATAAGTATGCATATTTCATGTTTTAGATCATTGTTCCTCATTTAACTTTATTTGCTTTTAACTGTAGGTTAAAATTTCTGGTGGAGGCCGATGTAATGTAACAAATGGGCTTTTTTTTGACTCAGCGGTGAGGCACCAGAAAAATGTTGTAGACTGTGTTAATAAGACATTTCTCTGTCACTTTATGTTGCAGAATTTTATTAAAATAAATTTGTGACAAGCATATACCCTGTAATGAGACTATGAGAGTGAATGATGATGGAATTTAGTTGATTATGGTATATCTAGAATTTTCTGGGCTTATTTGCTGCAAATTACAGGGACTGGCGGATAATTATCCTAGAGGAAATAGAGAACTGCGGGGCTCCTTTTTCAATATTCATGGACCAAAGGACACAATACGCTGGTTCTCTGATCGTGGAGTTGAGCTTAAGGTTGTAAAAATTAACACAGAGTCCATTCTGTCCTACATATCTTTGTGAAGATTCACATTATTAAGATAATTCTTTCATTTTATTTTTATAAAAAGTTCAGACGGAAGAGGATGGAAGAGTTTTTCCCGTCAGCAACAGCTCAGCATCTATAGTGGATTGCCTTCTCAGTGAAGCAAAAAGTCGTGGAGGTATGTCTTTTCACCTGTAAGGGTTACTGTTCATCCTCAATCACGATAATAATACTGCTACAGTTATTTTTTTACTGGGTAAGTGATACTACCAGTCTACCATAATTAGTTATATATTACAAACTTGACAAATTTATATTACTACTGTTGATGCTTGTTTTTGGGTATGCAACACAATAATTAGACATCAAGAAGATGTGAAAGACGAAAGCAATAAGATATTTAGAGTAACACAGTACTAATTAGTAAAGGAACATTCATAAACATCAAACTTAAATACTTGGTAAAACTAATGAGTATCTGAAGGAATAAACCAATTGAATGGAATAAAATGATCGACGTCATAACAGTGTCTCACCATGCAAGGATTCTAAAAATGCAAGAATTATAGCAATTCTTGTATACTTTTTACGGTCAAGTCCTTGGGTGTTGATAATTGGAGAGGAGGTACGTAACACTATTCAACTAACTTGAAGTGAATTGAATCTCATCATACTATGAATATAACTACAGGTATGGGTTAATTGGTACATGTCGCATATTTATTTTACCGTTTTCTTTTTCAAAGGTTTTGCTTAACCATTCACCCATGACTTGGTCTTGCTAGTTGATCGGTGGCCATCCAGCAGTCTATGCATTCCCTTTATAATGCTTGATACATCATCTATCTCATTGTTAACATATGTGAAGTTAGAAAATCAAGAAGCCTGTACAAACTGATGAACATAGTTTGGCAATATTTCAACAAATTGCTTAATCTACTTCTGTATTATCATATCAAACCTCCACTCTTTCATGAAATTTTATGCAATCATTAATTTATGTTTCCTGACTTAGTTGTATGTTTTTTGTCTCTGAATATCCCTACTATAGTGCAACATGCTTTGTACATTCTAACTTCATGTATACTTGATATAAATTTTCTTTTTAAGTTGTACTGCAGATTGGAAAAACCGTTTCAGATGTGTCATTGATTGATGGTGAACAGTTTCTTCTGAAGGTGGAGAAACGCACTATGAATTTTGTTGAATACATTAAAGCTGATTATGTACTAATGGCCACGGGTAGCAGCCAACAGGTTGGACATACTTCTATTAATTGCAAATAGAATTGGACTAGGGATGTTACATGCAGTTGTAATTATTTTGCAGGGTTACAAAATTGCTGCACAACTTGGTCATTCTATCATAGATCCAGTACCTAGCTTATTCACATTTAAAATTGAGGACACACAATTGCCAAGTTTATCTGGGGTAATTCTGAATTGGTAATCTTTTAGTGATTTTTGTCCATGTCGAGGATATCTTTGAAAAATGAATTTCTCATGCAAGATCACCTTGTAATTTTGGTCTCATATGCCATTTGAATTTCTTTTTCTTTTCATATTGCCTTTTTTTGTGGTAATAGGTCACATTCCCAAGAGTTAAAGCAAAGTTGAAATTGAAAAGTATCCAGAAAAACTTACCTGAATATACACAGGCATGTACTTCTGTAAGTTCATTTATCATAAATGTTGAACATTTTTCCAATATATTATTTGAGTTCTGTAGGTTGGACCTATGCTAGTAACCCACTGGGGTCTTAGTGGGCCTGTAATTCTCCGCTTATCTGCTTGGGGAGCATGCGAACTCTTCCTTTCCAATTATACAGGTAAATAGGTAATAGTTTCAGATATACTGTTATGAATAGTCAAAAGAAAAACAAGTGTTATTCTTGATGTTTTATTCTTTAGTCAATTCTGGGGTGAGGTGTCGAGAATATATATCTATCCTGATTATGATAGTTGATACTGCTTTTAAGGATAATCTTTGTACATTTTATATTCATATTTATTTTCTTGATTTAATTCTGTTATATAACAAGCATATAACAAAAAACAAGATCATTAATCCCAGAAAGTATGAACAGATGTGTGAAGCTCACTTATTATATTTTATTTTTTTAAAAGGAGAGGTAAAACAAAAAAGCTCTAGGTTACAAAATTCCGAAACCAAGAAAAGGAGGAATGGGTAGTTTTGGTAGTGTCAGAGAGGTTGTGGGGTATTCAGTTATCCGGTATGGAGCCAATCAGCAACCCTAACAAAATTGACAATATGCTATCTTTACAAAAGTTTTCCATCCACCATGGTGTCATGGTCTTAGCTGGTTTTGCCTAAGTTGTGCGGCACCCTTGCGTGTCTGTCCGCAAAGGTCAGCCTCCTCGAAACCTCTTATGGTCCCTTAAGACCTACAAAAGAGAAAACTGGTTAGAGAAAGCGTCTTACTCGGAATCCACAAGCAATCATTTCAGTAAACACTTCATAGTCAATGCAAATTACAAACAAACTTTACAAGCTCTGAACGGTCGCACAAAAAAGGGTCCAAAATGGTCTATTATAGATCGAAATCCCCACAAGTGCCCACATGATACAACCTTTGTTTGCAAGCCTAGGTCGACCACTAAACCCAACTACTAAGTCTACTGTCAATTCTTTATATGCTGTGCAAAGCATAAACAAAACCAAAAGACACGGATATACATAAGCATTACATCAAACACCCTGTTTACAATTTTGTCCGTAACATTCTCCCCTACTTATTCCTTCGACGTCCTCGTCGAAGCTCTTGCTGATGTTGTAACTCATCGTCTTTGCTGAGTCTTTAATCTTTTGCTCCAGCTGCAATACGTCTGTTGGTCCCCAGTTGCTCTCTGCTGCTATTGTTGAGTAGTCGAACTTTTAATCCGTCATGCTGCTTCAACTCGCCAATGACTTTTAGTGTGGGGTTGGTCGAGTTGTGTTGATCACTGTTGGTTCCTGCGGATCCTTCAGATGAAGGAAAAGACCATCCTTAGTATGCATGGGTCTCTCAAATGGCTCATGTCGCTTGAACTAGGTGGATGCCTGTTGGAGCTTTAATGAGCATCGCCTCGTAAACTTTTGAAGTTTTTTGGGTCCTCCATTCACAAAATTTGTCCATTGACTCTTCTTTCATTTAGTTGTCACTTCCAAATAGGTTCGTAGCACTTCTACTTTCGATTGACATTCTATTGAGAAATGAAGCGGATAATCTACTCTTAGTAGCACTGATCACCATTGGTGAGGATTTGACAACTATTATCTTCCATTTAGTTTCTTCGAAGGGTCTTTAAACATGTGCAGAGCTCCTTTGCTGGATATATAAGAGAATTGGGGTACTTGGTTTCGTCCATTCTCTTAAGAGTTGAAAAGACAAAGGTTACTTGACTTCACTCGCCTCCTCGAGAGTTGTACTCTATGCATCGAGCTGGTTACTAGCCTTCGCCTGCTTTTTGCTCACATTTCTGGAGAATTCAAAATATTTGCACTCCTTGCGTTGAGTTAACTACTGTGATTTACCTTCTCAATGCCATCAAATTTCTGGAATGCAAGAAGTTTTCACCCCAACTTGGAGTCAGTCTTTAATAGTTTTGGTCTCCTCTAGGATTGTATCGTCTTCTCCATCATCTCTGCCGCCTACTCCACTGAGTAGCAAAGGTACAGCACCGCGTACTGCCTGCTTCGTTCCTTGGTCGTATACTCTTGCATCGACCCGAAGTCCTCCACTTTCGGCTATCTTGATGAGAAGCTCATTGACACCGGTCTTACGAAGTTCTCTGGCCTCTACCCTTCAGCCTTGTCTCGGTACTTGGAGATTGCCTCCGTATTCTCCACCTCCTCGGCCCCTTTCACAACCAAGCGCTCTCCCTCTATGAGAGCAAGGGATCCATGACTTCACGGAAGTCCCGCCTCTGCGGTACCATAGCGTTGCCATGCCCATGACCCTACTATCCGTCGCCTCGCATCTATATCCTTTACTTCGCGATCGGTAGATCTGCCTCTGTGGCACTCCTCCGAGTCTATCTCCATTCTAACCGATGCTTGGTTTTGGGTAGCTAAGTCCCTTTGGACTCGTCGTCCCTTCCTCGTGCCTTTCGACCCCCAACTTCAACACCTATGTGTTCTCTAAGCAGTTCCCCTTAGTCGATGGAAAGACAGACTGCAACTCCCATGTATGGCCTCTGCTATCATGTTGTAGGGTTTGCACCGATTCTGTTCTCCTTAGCTTCCTTCGTAGCAACGTTCGTTTACTCGGTCTTGTCCTCTGACTTGTCGGGCTCCCTTAAGCGAATATGAGCTCTGGAGCAGTCCAACTCTCCAGTCGCTCTGATCATACCTCTGCATGATCAAGTCCCTCCTATAGGACTTATTGGTACTTGTATTTAGTATACTCTCTCGGTGGTACACAACCCCCATATGTTGATGACCAAGCTTATATCCAATGCAAAATTCGATGCACGCATGGAAGACTCGCTGTTGCGATACCATGCTATTCACTCCTTGAATCCATAGCCTTTTTTGCTGTCGTGTTGTTCACCGAAGTGGAGCTCCCAGTAGCTCTCGATCATACCTCCGTATGATCTAGTCTCTCGCGGGACAAGATTCGTATGTATCGCATTGCCACGAACTGTTCCACCACGTTTCGCTACAACATGTCACCTCCTGGTGATATCTCTATTGCATTCTGATCCTTGTGGGATGAACTCGAATTGTGATCACTCTATGTGTGGCCTCTGCCAACACATTGCAGGGCTTCTTCCACCTTCGATTGTGTTCGCTCCTTTGGCAATCGACCTTCGTCCACCCTGTCACGGACTTAGCTGGTTTTGCCTAAGTCGTGCGGCACTCTTGCGTGTCCATTCGCAAAGGTCAGCATCTCCGAAACCTCCTATGATCCCTTAGGACCTACAAAAGATAAAACGGGTTAGAGAAAACGTCTCACTTGGGATCCACAAATAATCATTTCAGGAAACACTTCATAATCAATATAAATTACAAACAAACTTCACAAGCTCTGAACGGTTGCATAGCAAAGGATCCAAAATGGTCCACTACAGACCGAATATCTCTCACAAGTGTCCACATGACACAACTTTTATTTACAAATCTAAAATAACTACCAAACCCAACTAAAATGAGGTTATTAAGCCTTTGACCGTCTCTCTATATGCTGTGCAAAGCATGAACAAACCAAAAGACACGGACATGCATGAGTATTACATTCAAACATTTTGTTTACAGTTTTGTCCGTGACATTCTCCCCCACTTATTCATTCGATATCCTCGTCGAAGCCTTTGTTGACGCTGCAACTCCTCACCTTTGCCGAGTCTTCAATCTTCTATCCTTGCTACAATGTGCCTCCTGGCTCTTAGCTGCTCTCCACCGCTGTTGTTGAGTAGTCGAACTTTTGATCCGCCATACTGCTTCAACTCGCCAATGTGGGGTTGGTTGAGTTGTGTTGATCCCTGTTGGTTCCTGCGGATCCTTCAGATGAATGAAAAGACCATCCTTACTATGCGCTAGTCTCTTAAATGCCTCATGCTGCTTGAATTGGGTGGATGCTTGTTGGAGCTTTATCAAGCATTATCTCGTAAACTTTTGAAGTTTTTGGGTCCTTCCTCCATAAAATTTACCCATCCACTCTTCTTTCACTTAGTTGTCACTTCCAAGTAGGTTCGTATCACTTCCGCTTTCGATTGACATTCTGTTGAGAAATGAAGCGGATAATCTACTCTCAGTAGCACTGATCACCATTGGTAATGATTTGACAACTATTGTTTTTTTTTTTGTTTCTTTGAAGGGTCTTTGAACATATGCAAAGCTCATATACTGGATAGCTAAGAGAATTGGGGTATTTGGTTCCGCCCATTCTTTTAAGAGTTGAGAAGACAAAGGTTACTTGACTTCGCCCGCCTCTTCGAGGGTTGTACTCCATGCATCGAGCTGGTTACTGATCTTCACCCGCTCTTTGCTCACACTTTTGAAGCACTCGAAGTGTTTGCACTTCTTGCGTTGAGTTAGCTACTGTGATTCACCTTCTTAATGCCATCAAACTTTTGGAATGCAGAAAGTTTTCACTCTAACTTGGAGTAAGTCTTTAAAAGTTTTGATCACCGCTGGGATTATACCGTCTTCTCTATCAACCCTGTCGCCTACTCCACTGAGTAGCAAGGGTACAACATCGCGTATTGCCTGCTTCATTCCTTAGTCGTGCACTCGTGCACGACTCGAAGTCCTTTACTTTCGGCTATTTTGATGAGAAGCTCGTTGACACCGGTCTTACGAAGTTCCCTGGCCTCTGCCCTTCAGCCTTGTCTCGGTACTTGGAGTTTACCTCTGCATGCTCTATCTCCTCGGCCCCTTTCACGACCAAGCGCTCTCCCTTCATGAGAGCAAGAGATCGTTGACTTCACGGAAGTCTCGCCTTTGTGGTACCATAGCGCTACTATGCCCATGGCCCTACTATATGTTGCCTCACATCTGCATCCCTTTCGTCACGATCGGTAGATATGTCTCTGTGGCACTCCTCCAAGTCCGCCTCCATTATAACCGATGCTTGGTTTGGGGTAGCTAAGTCCCTCTGGACTCGTTGTCGCTTCCTCGCCCTTTTCGACCCCCTGCTTCAACACCGCTGTGTTCTCTTAGCAGTTCCTCTTAGTCGATGGAAAGACAGACTGCAACTCCCATGCATGGCCTCTGCCATCATATTGTAGGGTTCGCATTGATTCTGTTCTCCTTTGCTTCCTTGGTAGCAACGTTCGCTTACTCGGCCTTGTCCTCTGACTTGTCGAGCTCCCTTAAGCGAATATGGGCTCTGGAGCAGTCCAACTCTCCAGCCGCTCTGATCATACCTCTACATGATCAAGTCCCTCCCATGGGACTCACTGGTACTTGCATTCGAACTTTTCTCTCGGTGGTACACAACCCCCATATGCTGATGATCAAGGCTTTTGTCCGATGCAAAATTCGATTCACACACGGAAGACCCGCCTCTGTGGTACTGTGGCTTTCACTCCTTGAATCTATAGCCCTTCTTATCGTCGTGTTGTTCACTGAAGTGGAGCTCCTAGTAGCCCCCGATCATACCTCCATATGATATAGTCCCTCACGGGACTAGATTCGTGTGTATCGCGTTGCCACGAACTGTTTCACCACGATCCGCTGCACCATGTCGCCTCCTGGTGACATCTCCATTGCACTCTGATCCTTGTGGGATGAACTCGTATTGTGATCCCTCCATGTATGACCTCTGCCAAAACATCACAAGGCCTCTTCCACTTTCAATTGTGTTCACTTCTTTGGTAATCGACCTTCGTCCACCCGCTCTTGGGTCACACCTAGACGAAGTACCGCTCTAGGACAGTCCGTTGCTTAGTAGCTCCCGAAGTCCACCGACTTCGCTGAAATTAGTGCACCATTGTCTGGATCCTGGGCCCTTTCCCCTACCAGCACAATCTTCGCAGTGCACCGGTTCCTTCATGATAACTTGATTGGTAGCATTGTGGTATATTCTTCAAGAGTACTTGCCTCCGTGTCCTCTTGCCCCATGCCAAGGCCTTCTGAACCTAACTTCGCATCGACAAATTGAGTCACCTTAGTTCCTCCATCAAATACTTCTCCGAGGTAAGGTACATGTTCCTCGAAACTCACTTCGTTTTTGGCACCATACAGGATGAGCCCGCTCCATCAGAATGAGGGACCCATGGAACGACATGATCCCGCTCTTGCCTCTGCAAGAGTTCATGTCCTTGACCCCTGTCCAAGGAAAGCTCTGTGCCTCCGCTCTATGTTCCATCTTCTATGTCGACTCCCTTCATGCGGCTTGGGTATTTCGCCAAGTTACACCCAAGTTGCTCCGCTCCTCGATTTGCATTTAGTTGATGATGGTCCTCACACCCACTATTCCACGGGTCAGTCCTTCAATAAGTCCAATCTCTATATCGACTCTAAGTGTACCTTCATCTTGTGTGACTTGGGTCGCTCCCCCACTTGATCTCGTAATGCATTATCTCAAACGAGATCATGCGATGACTCCTCGCCACTTGCTTGGTCCGTTGAGCTTTGTGAAGTTGTTTTAAGGTACTCTTCCTCAACATATGCTGTCCGTTGCACATGGTTCTCCCTTTGAAGAGCCGGGATTTATCTCTCCTAGATATCTATCTCATTAGAGCAACTTATCTCTTTGCTTCCTTCTCTTTGAAAGTTTCGGAGACCACCATTCCCTTGGACTACTCCGCCTTGCTAAACAAACTGTGCATTATTCTGCCTCCTACAAACGCACTTGCTAGATTGCGACACTATGTCAATCCAGCTCCCGCTGCACCTCTCAAGGCATAGCAACATGTTGAACTCGCTGCACACTTCAGCCTCCTACGGATGTATCATTCTCATGCTGAAGAGAAAGTTTCAATACTCCATGGCGCCGAGTTTCAGTCGCCTTGGGATAGTCACAAACACTCCATCGTTCGCAAACAAGCTTTTGTATAAGTATCAAATTCTTCAAGTTAGCAATTCCCATCACCTTTATGAGCTTTGCACAACTCTTTCGGTCGTTGAACAACCCATTCCACCTTACATGGTCTCATCCTTTACCAAGCGCTTTGCTTGCCTTGAGCACCATCAAGTATGGTTGCCAACGTTGAGCCGTAGCTCAAACTCAGCCATCCCAACCTTCGTGCGCTATGCATTCTTCCCAACTTGCTTATCCTCGTAGTGCCTCTTGCGCGAAGGGTTGGCCATTCCTCTGAATGCCAATCTCAAATGCCCGCTCCTCTGAGCGACTCATTTTCCCTACATCTCCATGCCCATTTTCCCCCAAACGGTTGCCTATGCTGGTTGCCCTCAACGCAGCCCTGCTAGGTCCTTCACGTTTGTATGCCAAGTGTTTCTATGAGTGCTTGTCCTGCTCTGATACCATCTGTCACGGACTTAGCTGGTTTTGCCTAAGTCGTGCGGCATATCCGTCCGCAAAGGTCAACCTCTCCAAAACCTTCTATGGTCCCTTAGGACCTACAAAAGAGAAAACATGTTAGAGAAAGCGCCTCACTTGGGATCTCACAAACAATCATTTTAGGAAACACTTCATAACCAATGCAAATTACAAACAAACTTCATAAACTCTGAACGGTCGCACAACAAATGATCCAAAATGATCCACTACAGACCGAATATCTCTCACAAGTGTCCACATGACACAACCTTTATTTACAAGATTAAAACGACCACTAACCCAACAAAAATGGGGCTGTTAAGCCTTCGGCCATCCCTTTACATGCTGTGCAAAGCATGAACAAACCAAAAGATATGGACATACATGAGCATTACATTTAAACACTCTGTTTACAGTTTTGTCCGTGACAACCCGCTCTCGGGTCACACATAGACGAATGCTTTAGGACAGTCCATCACCTAGTAGCTCTCGAAGTCCACCAACTTTGCTGAAATTGGCGTACCATTGTCTGGATCCTAGGCCTCTGCCCTTACCGATACAATCTCCGCTACGCATCGCTTCCTTCATGGCAACTTGAATGACAATACTATGGAATATTCTTCAAGAGTACCTGCCTTCGCATCCTCTTGCCCCATGCCAAGGCCTTCTGAACCCAACTTCGCCTCCGCAAGTTGAGTCGCCTTAGTTCCTCTGTCAAATGCTTCTTCAAGATAAGGTGCATGTGCCTCAAAGCTTCCTTCGTCTTTGGCATCATGCAGGATGAGTCCGCTCCATCAGAATGAGGGATCCATGGAACGACATGATCCCACTCTTGCCTCTGCAAGAGTTCATGTCCTAGACTTTTATCGAAGGAAAGCTTCGTGCCTTCGCTCTATGTTCCATTTTCTATACCAACTCCCTTCATGTAGCTTGGGTCCTTCACCAATTTACACCCAAGTTGCTCCACTCCTCGGTTTGCATTGAGTTAATGGTGGCCTTCACGCCCACCATTCCACGGGTCAACCCTTTGTTGAGTCTGATCTCTATTTCGGCTCCAAGTGTGCCTTCATTTGTGTTGCCTTGGGTCACTCCCCCACTTAATCTCGCAATGCATCCCCCAATGTATTATCTTATACGAGATCATGTGATGACTCCTCGCCACTCGCTTAGTCCGTTGAGCTTTGTGGGATTGTTGTCTTGAGGTACTCCTCCTCAACATGTGCGGTCCATTGCGCATGATTTTCCCTTTGGAGAACTGAGACTTATCCCTCCAAGGTATCTATCCTGTTGGAGCAACTTCTCTCTTCGCATCCTTCCCTCTGAAAGTTTAAGAGACCACCACCCCCTTGGACTACTCTGCCTTGCTGAACAAATTGTGCATTGTTCTGCCCTGCAAATGCACTTGCTAGATTGAGACTCCTCGCTAATTCAACCCCTGCTGCACCCCTCAAGGCCTAGCAACATGCTGAACTTACTGCACACTTTAGCCTTATACGAACGTATATTTCTCATGCTGAAGAGAAAGTTTCAATGCTCTATGGTGCCGAGTTTCGGTCGCATTGGGATGGTCACGAACATTCTATCGTTCACATACAAGCCCTTGCATGAGTACCGAATTCTTCGAGTTAGCAATTCCCCTCACCTCTGTGAGCTTTGCACAACTCTTTCAATCGCTGAATAACCTATCCCACCTTGCATGGTCTCATCCTTTACCAAGCGTCTCGCTTGCCTTGAGCACCATCAAGTATGGTTGTCAACGTCGAGCCATAGCTCAAACTTAACCATCCCAACCTTTATGCGTTATGTATTCTTCCCAGCTTGCTTGTTCTCTTGGTGCCTCTTGCGCGAAGGGTTGACTATTCCTCTGAATGCCAATCTCATATGCTTGCTCTTTTGAGCGACTCCTTTTCCTTATATCTTCATGCCCATTTTCCCCCAAATGGTCGCACATGCTGGCTGCCCTCAACGCAGCCCTGCTAGGTCCCCCACATTTGCATGCCAAGTGTTTCTATGAGTGCTTGTCCCGCTCTGATATCATATTTATGGACTTACTTGGTTTTACCTAAGTTGTGCGGCATCCTTGCGTATCCGTTGGCGAATGTCAACTTCCCCGAAACCTCCTATAGTCCCTTAGGACCTACAAAAGAAAAAACGGGTTAGAGAAAGCATCTTACTCGGGATCCACAAGCAATCATTTCAGTAAACACTTCATAGCCAATGCAAATTACAAACAGACTTTACAAGCTTTGAACGGTCGCACAACAAAGGGTCCAAAATGGTCCACTACAGACCGAAATCCCCACAAGTGCCCACATGACACAACCTTTGTTTGCAAGCCTTGGTCGGCCACCAAAACTAAAGAAAATAGGGCTGTTAAGCCTACTGCCAGCCCTTTATATGCTGTGCAAAGCATAAACAAAACCGAAAGACATGAACATACATAAGCATTACATTAAACACCCTGTTTACAATTTTGTCCGTGACAAAGGGGCATCAGCATCACATGAGAATATCTTCACAGAGCGCATGGAATCAGTTTTGATCAAATCATTACGATAGCCTTATTACTCTATGAAACCCATAGCTAAGTAGAATTAACCACTAATAAGGACAACAAAATTATCTTGAATGCCCCTTGTTACCTTTGGGCATAGTTGTTTTCTTTTAGATCCCATATGAATTGTATATAATTGTTTTGCACATGTGCAGGACATGCTATTTTTCTTATACATGTGCAATATATATGAATGTTCTCAGTTGTTGATTGAATTTCAAAACAGGAATCCTTTTGGTAGACTTTGTACCTGACATTCATTTAGAGGATGTGAAGTACATCCTTTGCCAGCACAAAGAGCAGCTTGCAGTACGGTTTCTTCTGCAACTCTTATCTTTTACTTAGGAAGCTGCTATTGTCTCTTTAATGTGGTCGTGAGTTCTAGTGGGCTATTCCTTATTTGCTTTTTTTTTTTTCTGTTTTTTAGGCAAAGCTTCTTTTGCCTCTTTCTTTTTTTCTGTATTTGTCCATTTCTGTATATATGTCAAGATGAACAGAATGCTTAGGATAAGTTTTAGACTCATCTTTACTTCGGCAACATAACCAATTATCCCATTGACAACTGGGCTGTGGCAGCTGCCATATGTCAGTAAAATCTCCAAATTTGTTTTTGATTTTTGCAGTACACTGTACTCAAATTGAACTAATGCAATTGAATTTATGCTTTAAGACCTCCTCATGTGCAATATTATTGGTGAGGCATCAGTACTTTCACACTCTATTTCCTCAGATTTGAGCTTAAACATAATTCAATTTGACATTTTTCTACTAGTCATTGGTATTCATTATAGATGGCCATATCTCATGATGGTCAAAGACAATATATTATTTTCCAAAAGAAGGATATTTTATTGCTCCCAAAAAAACAATATGTGATTGGTTCTAGTGCCTTGCTTTCCACTTTTTTTTTGTCTTCATCACTACAACCATATAAGTATCACTCAGCTCAAGTCTTGTGCAACTAGACTTTTGTTGACCTCTTTAATTATTCAAGTGCACAATCCACTGTAAATCTTAATGCTATTGTGTAAGTAACCACCTGTTACGTGAATCACATGTTATGCTTTACATTTTTGGAATATTTTTTGTTTCACTTCTGAACTTTATTTTTGGTATTATGACTCGTAACATAAATAATGTTGTCAAGCTTCAGCATAGAATCTTATGGGTCTTTTTTTGACCTGATGACTGTTGTTGTTCATTGCAGAAAACTAAGGCATGTAATTCGTTTCCTACAAAGTTCAACTTGGTAAAACGATTTTGGAGATATTTACTGGAACGCGAGGTTTTGTAACATATATATACCATCTTTCACTTGAATTGTTAATATACTCAATCTTCTGAACCAACATGGTCCTCTCTTTTCAGGGTTTAGATGCAGATATATTATGGGCTTCTATTTCAAATAACCATTTGAATTCCATAGCTCTATTGTTAAAGCAATGCCCATTTGGAATAGCAGGAAAAGTCTGTCATGGTCTTCTTCAATTTGTATTGCAATCATAAATTTTGCAAATTTTCAGTGAAATTTTGCTAGTTGATGTTATTTAGAAGCTCTGTCACCTATGCAGGGTCAATTTAAAGATGAATTTGTCACTGCTGGAGGTGTTCCACTATCTGAGGTTTGTGCCTTGGTTTCTGTTTCTTGGAACAAAAAGGAGTATTTTATGTTATTTCTTTTTTTCCTTTTTCTATTATTTACTCTTCAGGTATCAATTAATACCATGGAAAGCAAGATAAGGCCAAACCTATTCTTTGCAGGGGAGGTAACATATTGAGTTTCTATTGCTTGTTTAGCAATTTATTTGATGAAATACATCACTAGATTTGGACTCTGTTGCAGATATTAAATGTAGACGGAATTACTGGTGGATTTAACTTTCAGGTAATTATCAGATGACCATGATTATATTTGAACCGACAATTATATTTTGTTGCGAGTTGCAACGTTTGTACCTGAAGTTAAAAGAGTTGTGGTGCCTTGCATTTGCCTCAATGAACTGCGAGCAATAGCCATAAGGTCTTCATGATTTGGTTGATTGGTAGTTTATGCATGTATATCATTAGGAATGACCGCCTCATTTATCAAAGCAATTGCCAGTGTCTGGAGCTAAATGCTGGATGCAGATCTCTGGAGCTTTCAAAAATCCTATATGTTAGCTCTGATTTCCCAAATTGTTTGTTTGCTTTTCTAATGTACATTTCTCATAGTTTTAAGTCATATATGAAGTATCACTGTTGTTGAAAGTACTTTAAACACATTTATGGTCTCATTGATTCAAACTAATATTTGTTTACTAAATATCCAATCGATGGCTATTTATATTCTAAAAGCTCTCATAGCTTTAATGGGTAGCTTAGGACTTCACAGATGCATGCTTTGGCTTTTTTCATATGTAAGAATTCCTTCAGTGTCTGTAGTGTGTAATATTGAGTGTAGAAAATGGAACAAAATCATTTCATTAATAGTCTCTAAAGCATATGAAGGTATTCATGAAAATTGTGGAAACTCAGATTAAGACGGTTGTCTTGAAGTCAAACTCTTGTAATTTTGGAAGTAAATATGTTCACAAGCTTACCGGCATAAAAGAACTGTGAATAAACATTTTAATTTTTGATGTTACATTTAATTGATTCTCGATAAATTTATTCGTTATTTTGGAGGTGAACTGCAAATTTTTTAATATGATTGAGAAAAAGAGGAAACATAAAAGGCTGAAATGAAAAAGATGTACTTTGAGCCATGAAATTGTAGTTCAATGAATGAGACCACATGTATAGTTTGGAAAAAGTATACAGAAAAAAATGTGCTCCTGGCTGTAATTCTGGTCTTAAAATCTGAACCATGAACATTGCTGGAACTAAGTTTGCCAGAATTGAATTCTGGATAATATTCGATGCAAGAGTTATCACATCCTGCTTGGTCTGTCTTGATGTTGTGTATTTTGCAAGT